>NW_026906958.1:217500-390000 GCF_033978795.1 Nerophis ophidion | reverse complement strand
GCCCTCCTGTGGACTTCTGCCGCAACTGCACACACAAAGAACTTCATTACTTCCAAGTGTGCCTTATTTAGTGTCCCAGACTTCCAATTCCTCCTTTACATGTTTAGTGTATAAGTATTAACCCTTGTGTGGTGTCCATATTGTTGTTACTCAGCCAGTGTTTTTGGGTCTGATGGACCCATTGCATTTTGTGACTTTTAATGCCTCACAAGCAAACAATTTATGTTAAAATACTGAAAAGATGTTGACCTTATTCCAATTACAAGGAGTATAAACAATACATATGGTTAATATCTGCCCTATACCTTTGTTAGGTCACAATTACAACGTATTATTTAAAACATAATAAAGAAAATAAATTAAAATCAAGATAAGAGTGGAAACAAATTTACAAGTGAAGCAAGCTTTTTAGAAACTACTGACTTTTATTTTGTTGAACTTGAAATGTAAGCCATTCAGGTGCACAACACAAGCTGAACAACATGAACACAGAGTAAACATAGCAGTGAAGACAACACATTGAACACATGGCCTGTAGCCACTAGCCTATACAACACTTGAGGGGCAGAGCTTTACTGTGTGTGTGTGTTGCAGATATACGTGTTGTTTTCCTGTCCATCTTGGGTCCGCACACTTCTTCTTGTTGCTGGTGTTCACAACCCAGAATAATGAAAAGATCAGGAATTTTACTAAGACTTCTGTGTCTCTTTAACAAGACATGAGTGGCAGACATGTATCAACAGCATCACACACTTACTTCAGGCTCTGCAGACAGGCCACCAGCATTCTCCTCCTGAATCCTCCTCACCATGGCTGCAGAGGCTGGGGTTCTGGGGACAAAATCTCTTCTCTCCATTTGTGGTCTCACCAATGCCATTCCCAGATCCTCAAGGAAGGGCCGTCTTTTCTGGAGCTTCACTCGTTTCCACTCTGGGTTCAGTGCCATCCAAATGACAAAGGAGTTGTACGCTGAGATGTCCAACATGTCAAATATTATCACCAGTGGCCAGGGTAAAGTCCTCCGTTTGCAGCTGTAGGCCGTCACCAGCTTGTCCATGTTGTCTACCCCTCCTTTTGTGGCGTTATAATCCATGATGATCTCTGGTTTGTGATGTTCCTGGTCACAGATTCTTCCTTCCCCGTGCAGTGTACACATGAGCACCACATTCTTGCCTTTCTTCGGCACAAAGGATACCCGGGATGTGTCAGCCGTGTATACAAACTTGGAAGACTTGACACGCCTGTTCTTTGAAGTCAGCAGTTGAGGTGGGAGCTCTGACCTGTTTTTCCTTATTGTTCCCACCATGGTCAGCTTCCTCTTCAGGAGCTCCTGTCCCAGTTTGTGCAAAGTAAAAAAGTGTCGCATGTGTTGTTGTGTCCACGGAGGCACTGAGACATGTCGAGGACTACTCTCATTCCTTGTTTTTTCTCAGGGGCTCCTCCATCAGGTTTCCCTGTGTAGACTTGTAAGTTCCAAGCATATGAGGAAGTGACATCACTGGCAGCCCAGATCTTTATACCATACTTTGCAGGTTTAGATGGTATTTACTGCCGTAGTGTGTGAATGTGAGTGTGAATGTTGTCTGTCTATCTGTGTTGGCCCTGCGATGAGGTAGAGACTTGTCCAGGGCGTACCCCACCTTCCGCCCGATTGTAGCTGAGATAGGCGCCAGCGCCCCCCGCGACCCAAAAAAGGGAATAAGCGGTAGAAAATGGATGGATACTGCCGAAAGGGGCCCTTAAATTGTATCAGCTGTTCATCAATGGTGACATTTGGCCCAGGGTTGTGCAGCAAGGGGAGAGCGAACAGCGTTGGCAGGTAGTGTTGCAACTTTGTGTGGGAACTGCTTATTTCATGTTTTTGTACCTGCGGTTCCCACGCCGGCACTGTCTGCTCTCGTTTACTCGCGCATTTGACCCTCTAAAGTTCTGTGTACATACACTCTGTCCTCCTCCTGTCTAGGCCTGCTGTGTGTGTGTGTGTGTGTGTGTGTGTGTGTGTGTGTGTGTGTGCGTGCGTGTGTGTGTGTGTGTGTGTGTGTGTGTGAACAGAACATCAATTTCCACACTTCTATTAGCCCCAGGTCCAGGGGACCCCGAACATCCTATATGTAACAGAAATGTGTAGGGGGGTGTATGGTGTGTGTTCATTAAATATGTATTCTGATATATGTTCTTCACAGAAAATGAGCCAAAGCCAGTGAGTTTCAGTTTGGAGAATTCATTAATTGTATTATTTTTCTTTTGATAAACATCGAAAACGGGTCCCACAGAGCCGAACACCACACAAGGATTAAGACAACTGCTGAAATGATGTATAAAGTAAATAATAATATGCTTCCAGAAGTGGTCCAGAAGATGTTTCAGATGTGAACCAGTAAATATGAACTAAGAGGGATTTATGAGTACTCAAAAGCAAATGTATTAACAAATGTAAAACAAATATATACACCATATAATGTTACTCTATAACATCAATAATAATTAAAAATGATTTCTGAATATCTCTATACACATATAAAAGTATTTTGTCCTGTTTATTCTCACCTTTACAGTCAAAGTGTTGTTTATTTTTTAATAAAGTACACAATGTTGTATATTAATAGGTTGATTGGCAACACTAAAGGGTCCCTAGTGTGTGAATGTGAGTGTGAATGTTGTCTGTCTATCTGTGTTGGCCCTGCGATGAGGTGGCAACTTGTCCAGGGTGTACCCAGCGTTCCGCCCGATTGTAGCTGAGATAGGCGCCAGCTCCCCCCGCGACCCCAAAAGGGAATAAGCGGTAGAAAAAGGAAGGATGGATGTATGGATGTTGTATATTAAAACATGTACTTGACTTAAAAATGCAAAATATCTAATCTATAAATGTTAGGATCTATGTGCTGATTTTGTTAGAAAGTCAAAGTCTGGACAGTTTATTTCAAATCCTGCAGTTTCATTTGCTGCTGCTGTTCTCACCAGCACACTTGTGTTTCTTACACTGCTACTTAGAAGACAATCCATCCATCCATTTCCTACCGCTTATCCCCCTTTGGGGTCGCGGGGGGAGCTGGTGCCTATCTCAGCTACAATCGGGCAGAAGGCAGTGTACACCCTGGACAAGTTGCCACTTCATCACAGGGCCAACACAGATAGACAGACAACATTCACACACTAGGGACCATTTAGTGTTGCCAATCAACCTATCCCCAGGTGCATGTCTTTGGAGGTGGGAGGGGCCTATCCCCAGGTGCATGTCTTTGGAGGTGGGAGGAGCCTATCCCCAGGTGCATGTCTTTGGAGGTGGGAGGGGCCTATCCCCAGGTGCATGTCTTTGGAGGTGGGAAGAGCCTATCCCCAGGTGCATGTCTTTGGAGGTGGGAGGGGCCTATCCCCAGGTGCATGTCTTTGGAGGTGGGAGGAGCCTATCCCCAGGTGCATGTCTTTGGAGGTGGGAGGAGCCTATCCCCAGGTGTATGTCTTTGGAGGTGGGAGGAGCCTATCCCCAGGTGCATGTCTTTGGAGGTGGGAGGAGCCTATCCCCAGGTGTTTGTCTTTGGAGGTGGGAGGGGCCTATCCCCAGGTGCATGTCTTTGGAGGTGGGAGGAGCCTATCCCCAGGTGTATGTCTTTGGAGGTGGGAGGGGCCTATCCCCAGGTGCATGTCTTTGGAGGTGGGAGGGGCCTATCCCCAGGTGCATGTCTTTGGAGGTGGGAGGAGCCTATCCCCAGGTGCATGTCTTTGGAGGTGGGAGGGGCCTATCCCCAGGTGCATGTCTTTGGAGGTGGGAGGAGCCTATCCCCAGGTGCATGTCTTTGGAGGTGGGAGGGGCCTATCCCCAGGTGCATGTCTTTGGAGGTGGGAGGAGCCTATCCCCAGGTGCATGTCTTTGGAGGTGGGAGGAGCCTATCCCCAGGTGTATGTCTTTGGAGGTGGGAGGAGCCTATCCCCAGGTGCATGTCTTTGGAGGTGGGAGGAGCCTATCCCCAGGTGTTTGTCTTTGGAGGTGGGAGGGGCCTATCCCCAGGTGCATGTCTTTGGAGGTGGGAGGAGCCTATCCCCAGGTGTATGTATTTGGAGGTGGGAGGGGCCTATCCCCAGGTGCATGTCTTTGGAGGTGGGAGGGGCCTATCCCCAGGTGCATGTCTTTGGAGGTGGGAGGAGCCTATCCCCAGGTGCATGTCTTTGGAGGTGGGAGGGGCCTATCCCCAGGTGCATGTCTTTGGAGGTGGGAGGAGCCTATCCCCAGGTGCATGTCTTTGGAGGTGGGAGGGGCCTATCCCCAGGTGCATGTCTTTGGAGGTGGGAGGAGCCTATCCCCAGGTGCATGTCTTTGGAGGTGGGAGGAGCCTATCCCCAGGTGTATGTCTTTGGAGGTGGGAGGAGCCTATCCCCAGGTGCATGTCTTTGGAGGTGGGAGGAGCCTATCCCCAGGTGTTTGTCTTTGGAGGTGGGAGGGGCCTATCCCCAGGTGCATGTCTTTGGAGGTGGGAGGAGCCTATCCCCAGGTGTATGTCTTTGGAGGTGGGAGGGGCCTATCCCCAGGTGTATGTCTTTGGAGGTGGGAGGGGCCTATCCCCAGGTGCATGTCTTTGGAGGTGGGAGGAGCCTATCCCCAGGTGCATGTCTTTGGAGGTGGGAGGGGCTTATCCCCAGGTGCATGTCTTTGTAGGTGGGAGGGGCCTATCCCCAGGTGCATGTCTTTGGAGGTGGGAGGAGCCTATCCCCAGGTGCATGTCTTTGGAGGTGGGAGGAGCCTATCCCCAGGTGTATGTCTTTGGAGGTGGGAGGAGCCTATCCCCAGGTGCATGTCTTTGGAGGTGGGAGGAGCCTATCCCCAGGTGTTTGTCTTTGGAGGTGGGAGGGGCCTATCCCCAGGTGCATGTCTTTGGAGGTGGGAGGAGCCTATCCCCAGGTGTATGTCTTTGGAGGTGGGAGGGGCCTATCCCCAGGTGCATGTCTTTGGAGGTGGGAGGAGCCTATCCCCAGGTGCATGTCTTTGGAGGTGGGAGGGGCCTATCCCCAGGTGTATGTCTTTGGAGGTGGGAGGAGCCTATCCCCAGGTGCATGTCTTTGGAGGTGGGAGGGGCCTATCCCCAGGTGCATGTCTTTGGAGGTGGGAGGAGCCTATCCCCAGGTGTATGTCTTTGGAGGTGGGAGGAGCCTATCCCCAGGTGCATGTCTTTGGAGGTGGGAGGGGCCTATCCCCAGGTGCATGTCTTTGGAGGTGGGAGGAGCCTATCCCCAGGTGCATGTCTTGGGAAATGTCACGCTTGCCACTGACAGTTTGTGTTTTAGTTTCTCCTCTATGTGTTTAGAATATCCTGTCCTTAGTTCCTGTCAGCACTCTTATTTTGGTCCAGCTTCCTGTTTGTCTCCCTGTGTGCTGTTTTTCCCTCAGCTGCGGCTGATTGGCACCTGGCTACACCTGGCTACAATCAGCCCGCTCCTATTTTACCTGCTTTTTTCCTCCGGTCAGTGCTGGATTATTGTCGTTGCCACATGTCGCACTTGTCTTTGCTACCTGTCGTATCTTGTCTTGTCCATGCAGCGTTGCTGTAAGCTATGTTTGATTGCGGTTTTTAGCTTACTGCCTTTTGTTCCCTGCTTCCAGTTTGTTTTCTAAGTACAAGTAGGACTTCTCTTTTCCATTCTAAAGTTCCTTTTTGTTTTGTAGCTCCCATGCTTGCTCTCTTAGTTTATCTGCCCACGTGCGTGCTTTTTGTTTGTACCCTTTGTTTGGTTTTGTTCTAGTATTTTATATTAAAACCATGTTTTCTTATTCAATGCCTGACTCCGTCTCCGCATCATGGGGTTCGTCAACAACAAACTTTGACAGGAAGTGGGAGGAAGCCGGAGTACCCAGAGGGAACACACGCATTCACGGGGAGGACATGCAAACTCCACACAAAAAGACCCCGAGCCCGGGATTGAACACAGGACTACTCAGGACCTTTGTATTGTGAGGCAGACGCACTCACCCCTCTTTCACCGTGAAGCCTAGAAGAGAATCTTTCACCACACACGCTGCAACTCAACACTTACTTACCAGTGTGTATTCTCATGAGTCTTTTCAAAAGCAGACTTTGTATAAAACGTTTACAATATACTGAACATGTATAAGGTATGTCTCCAGTGTGTGTTCTCATGGCTACTTTCAATGTGCTTTTTCATACAAACGCTTTAACACATTCTGAGCAGGAAAAAGGTTTTTCTCCAGTGTGTGTTCTCATGTGTACTTTCAAAGTGCTTCATTGTACAAAAGCTTCACCACATTCTTAACAAGAAAAAGGTTTTTTATTCATTGTGTATTCTCATATGTGCTTTGAAATGGTCCCTTCGAGTAAAATCTTTACTGCAGATTGAACATAAAAACGTTTTTTCTCCAGTGTGTATTCTCATGTGTGCTTTGAAATGGTCACTTCGAGTAAAAGCTTTACCACACATTGAACATGAAAAAGGTTTTTCTCCTGTGTGTCTTCTAATGTGTGCTTTGAAAAGGTGCCTTTGAGTAAATCCTTTACTACAGATGAACATGAAAAAGGTTTTTCTCCAGTGTGTGTTTTTGTGTGGTTTACCAACTGTCCCTTCTGGGAGAATCCTTTGCCACAAATTGGGCACATGAATGGTTTTTCTCCAGTGTGTATTCTCATGTGTCTTTTTAACTCTGCTTTTCGCGCAAATCTTTTACAGCATTCTGAGCAAGTAAAAGGTTTTTCTCCAGTGTGTATTGTCTTGTGTGTATTCAAATGTTGCCTATGAATAAAATCGTTACCGCAGATTGAACATGAAAAAGGTTTTTCTCCAGTGTGTGTTTTTGTGTGGTTTACCAACTGTCCCTTCTGGGAGAATCCTTTGCCACAAATTGGGCACATGAATGGTTTTTCTCCAGTGTGTATTCTCATGTGTCTTTTTAACTCTGCTTTTCGCGCAAATCTTTTACAGCATTCTGAGCAAGTAAAAGGTTTTTCTCCAGTGTGTATTGTCTTGTGTGTATTCAAATGTTGCCTATGAATAAAATCGTTACCGCAGATTGAACATGAAAAAGGTTTTTCTCCAGTGTGTGTTCTCATGTGTCTTTTCAAATCGTACCTCTGAGTAAAATATTTACCGCAGATTGAACATGAAAAAGGTTTTTCTCCAGTGTGTGTTCTCATGTGTACTTTCAAATTACTAGGAGATTTAAGATGTGAAGTGAGTGTTGTCAGTGTGACATGTCTTATCATCTTTAGAGTCTTCATCATCAGTGTCAGGAGAGTGTGACGTTGTGTCCTCACTATCTGATAGTGGAGCTAAGAGCTTGTCTGCTTGTGATCCTCCACAGTGGTCTCCATCAGCTTCTGTTGTCATGTGTTGTGTTGAGCTGCTGCTTGGAGGCTCCCCCCCTCCCCTCTCCTCACTTTCACCTTTCACCTCATCATCTTCACTCTTCACAGGGACACCAGTCACTGGCATCTTGGTGACATCAACCGCCTCCAGTCCTTCAAGATGCTCTCCCTGCTGACTGATGCTGTGTTCCTCCTCTTCCTCTTTAATGTGAGGGCTCAGTGGATCCACCACTTCCTTTTTAAAATGGGGTGTCAGTGGGTCCTCCTCTTCCTTTTTAAAATGGAGTATCAGTGGGTATTCCTCTTCCTTCTTAATGTGGAAGGGCTGTGGCTCCTCCGTTCGCATCCTGAAGCTCCACTTCTGTTGCTCAAGGTGAAGATGTTCTTCACAGATGTCTGCAAGACAAACACAGCATCTCTGCTCAGTCACACAATGCATTCACTACTTTTACATGCACTTAGGAAAAACAAGTTATTGTAAGAACTGTCTTGAAATCTCAGTGACGCACAAACACGCTGCTCTTAACAACATTATTCACAGGAAAAGAAAAACAAACCAGGACAACAGGACTTTTTACTGTGGATAGACGATACGGTTTAAATTAGATTTTGCGATTAAATTATTTCATATAGAATTACTAATAGAACTATCTTAAAACAGGTTACACAGGCTCCTAATTTAGTTGCTGAAATATGCAGTGAAATAATACATAATTTCCAGTATTTTTTTTCCTCGAATAAAGTAACCAGATATGTCTGCCGGCTGGCCTGGGAACGCCTCGGGATCCCCCGGGAAGAGCTAGACGAAGTGGCTGGAGATAGGGAAGTCTGGGCTTCCCTGCTTAGGCTGCTGCCCCCGCGACCCGACCTCGGATAAGCGGAAGATGATGGATGGATGGATGGATGGATGGATGGGTTCGATAAAATAATACAATTAGAAATGACACAATATGTTACTGCATATGTCAGCTGCCAAATTAGGAGCATTTTTTAACCCGCTTTGAAATTATTCTATTATCAATCATATAACAAATTATATATTGTGACATATATTGTAATTAGGATATAGATTTGAGGTCATATCGCCCATACCAAACATTGGCTCCCCGAGTCATTTTGTCTGGCCCACCAAATATATTTAATTTTTATATTCTTCAGATGTGTGTGTATGTTTAAAATGTTGTACTCCTGTTCTACATCACGTGGAAGTGTCATGTCATGGGGATGGTGTGCTTTTAACTAAGGGTGTGACGATGAACATGATTCTTACACATATGTGTACTTCATGTGTATATGAATGTACTTTCCCTTGTGTGCTTAGTTTGACTGTAACTTCATAGTGGATAATATCTATAAACAACCTCAATTGTTTTACATCTTTAATTTGAAGGGCTGTTTACTTATCTGACAAATTCAAAGGAAACTGCACTTTTTTAAAATGTCGCCTGTCATTCACAATCCTTATGTGAGACATATTTTTTAAATATTTATGAATTCTAATTAGTAAATAAACATGAGCAGAAATCAGCTAATATTGGAGTCAATGGGAGCTCCTCTATTAGACCCACAAAGTCCTCCAAAAAACATCCAAAAACTGCCAACAATACTCATTTTACATTTTGTGACCACAATATTAACCAAGTATTAGTGATATTGTTATTATAAGCGCTAACGTTAAAGGCCTACTGGAAGCCACTACTAGCGACCACACAGTCTGATAGTTTATATATCAATGATGAAATATTAACATTGCAACACATGACAATACGGCCGCTTTAGTTGACTAAATAGCAATTTTAAATTTCCCGCGGAGTTTCCTGTTGAAAACGTCGCGGAATGATGACGTGTGCGCGTGACGTCACGGACTGTCAGGAAATATTAGCTTAGCATAACACACAGCTAAAAGTCGTCTCTTTTCATCGCATACTTACACAGTAATTTGGACATCTGTGTTGCTGAATCTTTTGCAATTTGTTCAATTAATAATGGAGACTATAAAGAACAGTGCTGTTGGTGGAAAACGGTGTATTGCACCTTTGTTTTTAACACAGAGCGGTCAAGCGAACATGTTTCTCTACGTCAACCAGCATGTTTTTGGATGGGAAAATTGTGATATATATCTTACCGGAGACATCATTATTCGTCCTCCTGCAGTAGCTGTTTAAAAGGCAGCTGTGAGCTTGGCTCCTCGGCTTTTCTTTAAGACACTGGGTGTTCACCGCAGCCATCCGACCTCGAGGTATGTCTTTACAATCTCACTAAAACACTATTGAAACAATAAGCAGATAAGGGATCTTCCAGAATTATCCTAGTAAATGTGTGTAATTACATCTGAAACGCTCACAATGCCGCCGCCCAGAGCCGTCGCTTTTTATTTTATTTTATTTTTAAAAAAAAATTCTAGTCTTTCGCTATCAATATCATCATCCACAAATCTTTCATCCTCGCTCAAATTAATGGGGAAATTGTCGTTTTCTAGGTCCGAATAGCTCTTGCTGCTGGAGGCTCCCATTATAAACAATGTGAGGACGTGAGGAGCCCTTACCCTTGTGAAGTCATTGTCTGCGACTTCCGGTAAAGACAAGGCTTTTTTATCAGCACCAAAAGTTGCGAACTTTATCGTGGATGTTCTCTACTAAATCCTTTCAGCGAAAATATGGCAATATCGCGAAATGATCAAGTATGACACATAGAATGGACCTACTATCCCCGTTTAAATAAGAAAATCTAATTTCAGTAGGCCTTTGAGGACCTACTTTTAGCGGCGCATAGATCACAGAAGTAACTAGCTTATGCTGCTATATTGACATATTGAGCTGCTTTCTCGCCTCTAAGAGGGTGAAAGCTAATTCTAGATTATATAAATCATGCTTCTCACTTATGTAGTAGAAGGTTGTGGACATAAACCGAGAACTTGGTCAACTCTGACATCCAACTTAGACCTGGAGATGGCAAGAAAGATTCGAAAATACGCTATTTTGCACCCACCCTTTTTTAACCATTTGTGAGGATTAATTCTTCATCTAAACGGGAAGATATGAACATACCATCAGTCGGCATCCCACTGAGAGCAGACATTGTATGCTTAAAATGAGAAAGATATGTAAATATGACATGTTATTAAGAGTGTGACTACATTACATATATACTTACAGTGTGTATTTAAAGGGGAACATTATCACAATGTCAGAAGGGTTAAAACCAATAAAAATCAGTTCCCAGAGGCTTATTTTATTTTTGGAAGTTTTTTCAAAATTTTACCTATCACGCAATATCCCAAAAAACGGCTTTAAAGTGCCTGATTTTAACCGTCGTTATATCCGCCTGTCCATTTTCCTGTGACGTCACTGCGTGAAGCCAATACAAACAAACATGGCGGATAGAACAGAAAGCGACATTAGCTCGGATTCAGACTCAGATTTCAGCGGTTTAAGCGATTCAACAGATTACGCATGTATTGAAACGGATGGTTGGAGTGTGGAGGCAGATAGCGAAAACGAAATAGAAGAAGAAACTGAAGCTATTGGGCCATATCACGACAGACATCGGCAACGAGGACGAATTCGGCGATTGCCTTCTAACCAACGATTGCATCTTTTGAACACTGAGCAACTTGAATCCGTCAATTGGTATATATTTGTTTGGCATTAAATGTGGGTGGAGCGAAAGGCTGGATACAAATATAGCTACAAATGAGGCATAATGATGCGATATGTACATACAGCTAGCCTAAATAGCATGTTAGCATCGATTAACTTCCAGTCATACCGTGAGCAAATATTTCTGATTACCACATAAGTCAATAACATCAACAAAACTCAACTTTGTGATTTCGTTGACTTTATCATTGTAAATGCATCTGCTTTGAGTGTCGCAGGATATCCACACATCTCTGTGCCATCTCTGTCGTAGCATCGCTATCGTCGGTAAGGTGTGCAGAACAAACGAGGGACTTTCGCATCTTTTGACCACTGGTGCAACTTGAATCCGTCCATTGGTATGTGTTTGTTTGGCCTTAAATGTGGGTGGAGGGAAAGGCTGGATGCAAATAAAGCTACAAATAAGGCATAATGATGCAATATGTACATACAGCTAGCCTAAAGAGCATGTTAGCATCGATTCGCTTCCAGTAATATTTTGTGGGTTCTTCCGAGGATGTTGTAGTCGTAATGATTTGTGCAGTCCTTTGAGACATTTGTGATTTGGGGCTATATAAATAAACATTGATTGATTGATTGATTGATATGTCTGATTAGCACACTCCACGTAAGTCAGCTGGTGTTGTTACACCCTCCGACAACACACCGACGAGGCATAATGTCGCCAAGGTACGGAAAACAGTCGCAAAAACGGAAAATAACAGAACTGATTTGACTTGGTGTGTGTAATGTGTTTGAGAAAATGGCTGATTGCTTCCCGTTGTGACGTCACAGGTGAAAGGTCATTGCTCCGGCAGCGTTTAAATCGCCAAATCCACCCTTTTAGAGTTCGGAAATCGGTTAAAAAAACATATGTTCTTTTTTCTGCAACATCCAGGTATATATTGACGCTTACATAGGTCTGCTGATAATGTTCCCCTTTAAAATGTTAAAGGTGGATTTAAAGGCCTACTGAAAGCCACTACTACCCACCACACAGTCTGATAGTTTACATATCAATGATGAAATATTAACATTGCAACAAATGCCAATACGGCTGCTTTAGTTGACTAAATTACAATTTTAAATTTCCCGCGGAGTTTCTTGTTGAAAACGTCGCGGAATGATGACGTGTGTTTGTGACGTCCCGGGTTGGAGGGGACATATTAGCGCAGCACCATTTGCGGGCTGAAAGTCGTCTCTTTTCATCACGCAATTAAACAGTATTGTGGACATCTGTGTTGCTGAATCTTTTGCAATTTGTTCAATTAATAATGGAGAAGTCACAGTAGAAAGATGGAGGTGGGAAGCTTTAGCCTTTAGCCACACAAACACACGGCTTTACTATGGATCAGAACGGTCAAGCGAACATGGTTCCCGACCACTTGTCAACCGGCAGGTTTCGCTGAGAAAATTGTGGTAAAAACTCTCCTCTTACTGTAGATCAGCCGAGCTTGCGCCGTCCATGCAGCTGCCGTCAACTTCCCTCAGAGACTGACGTCAAGACACCCGTGGACACACCCCTCCGACTATCAGGTACTATTTAACTCACTAAAACACTAGCAACACAATAGAAAGATAAGGGATTTCCCAGAATTATCCTAGTAAATGTGTCTAAAAACATCTGAATCCATCCCAATGCAATCGCCTTTTATTTTAAATTATTATTATTATTTTTTTTTCTAGTCCTTCGCTATCAATATCATCATTCACGAATCTTTCATCCTCGCTCAAATTAACGGGGAAATAGTCGTTTTCTCGGTCCGAACTGCTCTTGCTGCTGGAGGCTCCCATTAAAAACAATGTGAGGACGCGAGGAGCCCTCACACTTGTGACATCATCGTCTGCGACTTCCGGTAAAGGCAAGGCTTTTTTGTCAGCACCAAAAGTTGCAATCTTTATCCTGGATGTTCTCTACTAAATCCTTTCAGCAAAAATATGGCAATATCGCGAAATGATCAAGTATGAAACATAGAATGGACCTGCTATCCCCGTTTAAATAAGAAAATCTCATTTCAGTAGGCCTTTAAGATGTTATTTAGAGCACTTTGACAGCAGAATAGAGCGGCTACCAATGACTCAATTGCTCAAGGTTTATTTTCTATTGAGGATGCATTAACCATCGACCTGCTCAGTGGCCTTTTGGTTAGAGTGTCTGCCCTGAGACTGGAAAGTCATGAGTTGAAACCCTGGCCGAGTCATACCAAAGACTATAAAAATGGGACCCATTGCCTCCTTGCTTGGCACTCAGCATCAAGGGTTGGGGGTTAAATCACCAAATGTTTCCTGAGCGCGGCCAACGAGGAGCTTTTAACTACCTCGGCGACCTCGGCCCAAGAAATAGGAGAGCCCACCACAGATTTTCCAGGAACTGCTTCCTCATACAAAGATGTGTTGGTGGGATTGAAGAGGTCTTCTGAGTATTCCCTCCACTGATTAACAACAGCCGCAGTAGAGGTCAGCAGCAAACCATCCTCACCATACACGGTGTTGACAGTGTACTGCTTCCCACCCTGAAGCGGCGGATGGTGGACCAGAATTGCTTCGAAGCCGCCCGGAACTCGTTTTCCATGGCTTCCCCAAACTCCTCCCATGTCCGAGTTTTTGCCTCCGCGATCGCTGAAGCCGCACTTCGCTTGGCCAGTCGGTACCTGTCCACTGCTTCTGGAGTCCCATGAACCAAAAGGACCCGATAGGACTCTTTATTCAGCTTGATGGAATCCCTCACTGCTGGTGTACACCAGCGGGTCCTAGGATTACCGCCACGACAGGAACCAACCACCTTGCGGCCACAGCTCCAATCAGTCGCCTCGACAATAGAGGCACGGAATATGGTCCACTCGGACTCAATATCCACTGCCTCCCTCGTGACATGTTCAAAGTTCTTCCAGAGGTGGGAATTGAAACTCTCTCTGACAGGAAACTCTTCTAGGCGTTCCCAGCAGACCCTCACAAGCTCACCACAAGGTGGTGATTGGTAGAAAGCTCTGCCCCTCTCTTCACCAGAGTGTCCAAAACATGAGGCCGCAAATCCGATGACACAACTACAAAGTCAATCATGGAACTGCGGCCGAGGATGTCCTGGTGCCAAGTGCACATATGGACACCCTTATGTTTGAACATGGTGTTTGTCATGGACAATCCGTGACAATCCGATAACAAAGCACCACTTGGGTTCAGATCCGGGAGACCATTTTTCCCAAGCACGCCGCTCCAGGTTTCACTGTCGTTGCCAACATGAGCGTTGAAGTCCCCCAGCAGAACAAGGGAATCAGCGAGGGAGCACTCTCCAGTATTCCCTCAAGGGAATCCAAAAAGAGTGGGTACTCTGAGCTGCTGTTTGGTGGCTAAGCACAAACAACAGTCAGGACCCGTCCCCCCACCCGAAGCCATGATGTTGTGTGCCAGGCTTCACTAATATAAGAGTAGCTATCAGCTGGCAACAACCCTTGACTAGATAAGGTGAGTGCATTATCATCACAAAACTGTATTAGGTGTCTTGCATTATCAGAGCTGCCATCAGAAATATCAGCATTCCAGTCACCGACCACATAAATACACGTACAGTGATTATCCTGTATAAAATAATTAATAAAAGCAAGTTTAAACATGGATTCATCCTCATTGTCTTTACATTCATACGGAGTGTACACATTGAGAACAATAAACTCCCTATTGTCGGACTTATACTGAACAGCAATACACTTCGAGCCTAATAACACTAATAACTGCATCGTGCTTTTTGTGCCAGAGCACAGCAACACCTCCCGCTATCCTCCCTCATACAATTCCCATCATTAATATAATTCAAGAGCCCCAGGTCTTGTTTTGGGAGGAATGTCTCTTGTAAGCCTAACATGTCAAAGTGGAGCAGCAGGTTGTCAACAACTACACGCCGAGCCCGGTCCCCGGCGCTGGATATTAGATTTTTGTTTTCTCTTTGGCCTCAGTCTGGATCCCCTCTCCAGGGTCCCAGGCTTAGACTGATTTTTTTTTCTCACCTCTCCTCCTATTTACCAGTTTCTCACCTTTTTTTTAAGGGGCGGCGGAAGTTGGCAGACCTGTTCTGTCTCCCTGTAATGTTTGTCTGCTCTTGAATGGGATTGTGCTGAAAATCTTAAATTATCCTCTGAGATTATTAAAGTGTTTCTGATTCTGATTGTGTTTCTATCAGCCATCTTCAAACATAATTAACTTTCCAGTACAATTTCTTAAATTTTGGTTCGCCGAAAGTTTTATCAGTAACAAATACTGCCTCAGTTTGCAATCGGACAACTTTACCGCTAGGAGGCTATTGGAAGAAAGACTTTAGAAAGACAAGAAAACTTTGCTAATTAGTACTAATAAACTAGATTGATTGAGACATCGCTGGACAGCAGAGAAGTAACTAAATCCAAACAAACGTTGAAATTATTTTTTTAAGATATCTGGCTTGTATTTTAAGTAGGGATATAAATCGTTAGAAATGTATCGATATGATACCCTAATCGATACCAGTATTTGTCGGTACTTTTTTTGGTACTAAATGTCACCAAAGAACGAGATTCCTCTACAGAATCTCCTCTCTGGTCAACAAAAGCACCTTGAAGATTCTAGCGGGAACTCTCATTCAACCCTTTTTCGATTACGCTTGCACCTCCTGATACTCCAGCACCTCCAAAACTCTCAAATCTAGACTCCAAACATCCCAGAATAAACTAGTCCGGTTACTTTTAGACCTCCACCCCAGATCACACCTCACTCCAACCCACTTCTCCAAAGTGGGCTGGCTCAGGGTGGAGGACAGAGTAAGACAACTTGCACTGAGCCTAGTCTATAAAATCCGCGACACCTCCCTGATACAGAAGTACATGTCCAACTACTTCCTTAACGTAAATGACCGCCATAACCACAACACCAGGGGGAGCTCCACAAACCACGTTAAACCCAGATTCCGATCTAACAAAGGTCTAAACTCATTCTCTTTCTATGCCACATCAATGTGGAATGCACTCCCAACAGGTGTAAAAGTAAGTGCATCTCTATATTCCTTCAAAACCGCTCTAAAACAACACCTCCAGGCAACTTCAACCCTTTACTAATACCCTCCTCCATTCACATCCCATGTCCCCGGATTATAAATAACCTAATGTAAATAATCAAATGTTCTTCTAATGTATATACTTGTTCTTATGCTATGTGAACTCACTATGTTCTCTGCTGGCTGTACATATCCTACTGTAAGACCTACACTGTTTCAATGTCCACATTTCTCTGTTGATGCAATTGTTGATGACTGAAGTACTGATATCAACCAAAAATCCGCATCCCACCCCCAGATTGTAAATAATGTAAATAATTCAATGTATATACTATGATGATTAACATGTGTGATGACTGTATTATGCTGATAGTATATATTTGTACCATGAATTGATTAACATGGACCCCGACTTAAACAAGTTGAAAAACTTATTGGGGTGTTACCATTTAGTGGTCAATTGTACGGAATATGTACTGTACTGTGCAATCTACTAATAAAAGTATCCATCAATCAATCAATCAAAAATGATATTTCAAATATATAAACCGTATTTTACTTTAAATCATGTATGTATGAAAATAATTAACTAGTACTGTTTTTAATGCACTTATTGTGTTGTCTGTCTAATTGTAATAAATGCAGACGAGGCGTGTTCAACGTTGACTCACACAGCGTGCTCATAACCACATTCTAGCTGTCTGCATGGCGACATACGACACCACTTCACGGGGCTACCGCGCATGCTCGTCACCACTGTTGCATGCTGGGTAGTGTAGTTCTTTAACTCCCTAGCTCAAACATCACAACTATGACTCTTTGGCCCCGCCCTTACGGACGCATGCTTGGAAGACATTCGCTTTGCGGCAAAGTCCTCCTTTTCTCCACACACGCTTCTAAGCCTCGGCACATCTCCTCACATCGCTACTAACTACACTTTATTCATCCTCCGTGTCAGGATAAACTCCGCTCGTCTCAGCCACATTTGGAGATTATTAGGCCCGCTTAGCTTGATAGTTGTTTGAGCGCGCCAATTAGCTTAGCATGCTAGTTAGCTTAGCATGTTAGCCGCTAACAAAGAGACGCGGATTTGATCAACACATCGCTTAGTTAAGCTCAAGTGTGAGTGTAAAGTGTTGTGATTGTGTGAAAATGTGCGAAAGAACGATAGAAAAGTATGAGGAAGAACTTTGTTGTGTGAAAATGTGTGAAAGAACGATAGCAGAGTACAAAGAGGAACTTTCTCGGACAAAAGAAGAGAACGAGAGACTACGTCAACTATTGGAGGCTGTTTTCAAGAAACCTCAAGTTGTGTTACACCGAACAGGTTTGTTTACTTCTTACTCTCACATCTTTACTAACTTTATATTTCATCATGAACATGACGTGTTTGCAGCAGTCATTTCCATTAGATCAGGGGTGTCCAAACTTTTTCCACAGACGGCCGAACACGGAAAAATGTAAGCATGCAGGGGCCATTCTGATATTTTTCATTTTCCAACCATAACAACATATACAGATTTTTTGTTTTAATCCTTAGGGCTCCTGGGGAGCATAGAGGGTCTCAGTCACTAAAATGTTAAAAATAAGTCAAATTATTATTTTTTTAATTTTATTTAAGGCTTACAGTAAATCTCCATATCAACTTGAGGTTGATATAAAGTAAAACAAATAAGGTTTTATATATTTTCCGTCAAACATAACTTGTTTTTTTATAGTAAAACTGAAATATGAAGTATTTACATAGATAGATAGATGGATAGATAGATATGACTTTATTGATTCCTTCAGGAGAGTTCCTTTATTTAGCAATTAAAGCCCTCAAAGATCAATAATGCAGGACATCATTGATTTTAATTATTTAATATTTTTGAGTAATCACAGTGAAAGGTCAAATAAAATCCTACTAAATATATTTGAGATCCGAAAGGTTTCCCACCCATAAAGTGATCCATTTTTATTAGATTTTTTTTTTACTTTTAACACTTAAATTTCAAGATAAACTTCCGATATATATGTCAATTTTAAGTTTGAACTATTATTTTGTTTATTTTATGCTCTTTTTTCCAAATTTTGATGTTTTTATATGACAACCATACAACATATGCAATATTTTTTTCTATACAAAACATTTTAAAATGATAACTTTTAAGTAATAATTCATTATAACATTGATTTTTTTTGTCATTTGTTTTGAGCAATGGAAAAAAAAAATGAAGAATTGCGATACTATCAATTTTGCAATCTTTGCAGAATGGGTGGCGGGCCGGTAAACGATTAGCTGCGGGCCGCAAATGGCCCCCGGGCCGCACTTTGGACACCCCTGCATTAGATAATGTCCAAATAGAGGTGGTTTGGCACACTTATAATTAAAAAAACAAACTGATGTTGTTTTTCATCAGATATGTACTAGTATTGTATATGTGGATGGGGGCCCTGCTTTGGTAATAATGTGTACCCCTTTCAGAGATCACATTTAGTTCCACTTCAAACATTCACATGATGGACAATAAGATGAGATGGTATAACATGAACAGTTGTGGAACCTTTTTACTCGAAGGGGAGATCTCGTTGGAAGCGCTATGTATGAGTAGACGCCGTTTGGGTATAACAAAATGGTGTCTACCAATGTAGTTTACAATGTCACTACGTCAGTAGTTGTCAAACTTTTTCACCAAGTACCACCTCAGAAAATACTTGGATTTCCAAGTACCACCATCATGAACAGCATTAAAATACAGTAGCATAGTAGGCCTTAATTATTCATTAAAAACAAGGAAGACACATTATTTAAAGAGTATATTAAATAATTTTAAATACTGTTGCATTGCACACAGTTTGAACAGTAACACTGTGTTTGCAAGTAGGAAAATAAAAGACTGTACTTAAATAATACGCAGTGCACACCAGATAGATTCTGGTGCGCATCAGATAGTTTCTAGGATGCAGCTTCCTCAGTTGACCTCTGATCTGGTCCACAGAGATGACTATACATGCGTTTCCGATGACGTCACACCCGTCCCACAATTCCCTTGTCCGCCATCTTGTATGTCAAAACAAACACTCGTAACCAAGGACGCCTCCGTTGTTATTTTTGTGAGAATGGGTCACACATGTGTCGTTTGGGGCTGTGTAAACCGCGCCAATTCAGGACAAAGAACAACAAAGTACTACGATATCCCTAAGGTTATAGTAAAACAGGGAAAGGAAACCGAGCGACTGTCGACAGAAAGGAGCAACCTGTGGCTAGCTAGAATCAATCGAGTGGGATTTACCCCTGATCCAGCAAAACGACATTATAAAGTTTGCTCTGATCATTTTGTAACAGGTACTTTGAATTATGTTGCTCTCTGTATCGATGATAAAATGTGTTATGGTTAGAATGGATATTAAAACATAGGAGGAACTACTGTGCCTGTGCTTGTACTTAATAACGCTCGACGTCTGACGTTGTTGTTGCACAAATATAACCTTCTATATATAATATAGGCAATCGCTGCTTATTTTTGGACGATTTTATTAAAATTTGAATGAATTAAATCAAGTAACCCTAAACTATGCAGTTGCATAGTTAGAATCATATAGTTCTGAAAATACTTTTGGGTACTATTTATCAAGTGCTTCTGGACGATAGTCTTTAGCATATCCTGGAATCAGAGAAAGTAAAACAGGCTTAATTTTTCGTTTGGATTTTAATTCTCTATACAAGTCTGACAGTTCATCTTGTGTCCCCTTCTGTACCTCTGGTAGTTTCCTCTGTTTTAATGGTGCCGGTGTATCTCCAGATACGATTGCCTTGTCTAGCTTTTCTCTTGTGATGTGAAGTTAATGTCCTGTATGGTCTTGTACCCAACTTTCTTGACTGCAGATGGAAGTAGCCAGTAAGATTTTTCCTGCGTGACTGTCGTGTTGTCCCGCATCTTGACGCTCGTTTCAATGGCAAACAACAATGCAGAAACATGTGAACATATTTCGCCAATGCCTGCCATACATGTACAGTGTCCTGATAAAACACGACCCGTCTTCTCTGATATGACCCATGGCACCAAACACATATCAGTTGATCTCTGAGAGTGGCGAACACCAGCGATGAGCACACATTTATCTTCCATTGTAGCCAGTTTCATTTCCTGTACCCATCCACACACAAAGTAATTGTACGCTTCGAGCGACTTGTAGCCCTTGAGCTCATCCAGAGTGTAGGCACTAACATTGTTCACCAAATAGTTGACGATGTCGGCGTAACTTATATCCGGATAACATTTTCAATTCGTGCTTTCCCATCTCATACGGATCTTTATCGCCAATATCCTTCCATTTCTGTAAATACCTGGCTTTGCAAACCCCATCTAGCGTCTGTCTGTAGGGAACTTTTACGACTTCTTTCAAATTTCCTGAAGTGGACGTCATTGTTGCTGCAAAAGTGTGGAAATATATTTAGAAAACTGCCGCAGACAAGCAAACAAAGTTTTGTTGCACAAGATGGCGGCTGACTCGAAGGATTATGGGTAATCGCCGCTAGCGGAAACCCATCTATTGTCTGGTGGAGGTGGAAGAGTAAGGGGTTGCAACCATGGCTGGGGGGGAGAAGAAGAGGGGGTGGCTGTGATGAGGAGTGGGGGGTGGGGAGGACATGTGCTGGTTGAACCGGTTGAAGAAGTTATTCATCTCAATTGTCCCCCCTACTGCTCTGGTCTTTGTCTTGTGGCCTGTGAGGGTTTTCACACCTTACTAGACCTCCCTCATGTTGTTCTGCTCCACCTTCTTCCTGTAGCTTAGTTTAGTCTTTATTTGAAGGGACAATGCACAGAAACATTAAGCTCAAAGACAGATATGTTCTGTTCCAGATTATAGCTATATAGCTAATTTCCATCTGCAGTCCCTGGCTACCTGTCCTTAGCCTTCCTCACGTGTCCTTTCTTCTCCCGCTGTGCTGCTCTCATTGCCTCCCTGTCTCCACTCCTGAAGGCAGCTTTCTTCTTGTTGAGCACAGCTTGAACCTCGTGTGTTATTAGGGTAGCACCGAACAGTCTTAGCAGGGCAGGTCACGTCTAGGCAGAAGTTGAGGTGATCCGTAAGACAGTGAGTCAGACCATCAATGTCCTCACCATGTGGAAACTGTGTTCCATTTGTCTGTCACAGAATGACATCACACTAAGACGTTCAGTGACAGTTTTCCAGTGTTTATCAGTGATTTTTCTTCAGTTATTTAGAATTTTTGTACAGTATCAATCAATGTTTATTTATACAGCCCTAACTCACAAGTGTCTCAAAGGGCTGAAAAAAGGCAGTAAAAACCTTTTAAACAAAGTGTTTGCTAGTGAAATTTTCTGAAATATGTAGGTATATTTTTGCTATCGTTTACATTTTCAGAATGTATAATGTTGTGTTTTAGAGTAATGCTTTGACATTTTTGTCAGGTTCAAACACCGATGGCATCTCTTAGAAAAGACAAGAAGCAAATAAATCAAACAGAGACTGGTTTCTATTTAGCTCATGAGGAGAAACGTCTGGGCTGCAACTTTGTACAGTTTCCCACCACGCTCTGACGAGGGAGTTCCACGCGTCCTCTTTATTTGGGTCTTTTCTGATTACATAGCTGCAGCTGTTTCTAAAGGGAGGGGGGCCGTACACAGCTTTTGCACTCAGTCATAAACAGTTCAAAGAAAAGGTGCCTGGAGTTGCACCAGGTCTGCTCCCTCTCCGCTTCATGGATCTCGGGTCAGGACAAGGTCTTCCTGTGGCTGTCAATAGATCAAAGAAACCGACACCTCCATGTTGCATCCCATCGCACACAGTGGAGTTTTACAAGCCTTTTGTTTGATAAGATGAAAGAAAGCTTTTGTCTTCTAGCAGGGGACCTGAACTCAATGGAACACAAAGTTGTGTTATAACTTATGTACAATTATTCTGACAATTTTGTTATTATTGTTAATATCTGGAATCAATTTTTGGCAGCAGCAAAGTGGCAATTTGGGTAGTTTTTAGCTCTAAAAAGTACAGTAGGTACTTGATTTACATATGTGTAAGGCCCATAAGGGTATTCCCGTAGAATATACAGAGATAAGATATGTCAATATGAAAATGTTACTTAAAATAAATTTTTGTCAACAACAAAGTGGCCATTTGGGTAGATATTTGCTCTAAAAGGGAATTTAAACAAGTAAACAGTACAGTAGGTACTTGATTTTGATATATGGAATGGTCATAAGGGTATTCTAGTAAAATACGCATCCGTAAATATGCGATGTGTAAATATCAAAATATTACGTCAAATCACTTTTTGTCAGGCAATATTACATTTAATGACAATTTTACATAAATGAATACATCCAATCCTGTTGTACATATTTGTCATGTGCAGGAAGAAATAACAGTTACAGCTGTGTGTATCTTCCAAACAAGAAAGAGGTTTTATCACATCAACATGGGACTAACAACACTCCTTTAAATCTCATCAATACCACAGAAGAGGCAAACTGTCCTTTCCCGGGCACGATAAAGTCTTAAATAATGTCAAACACGTAGCGACACAATAACCAGGAAGATAAAGTGTTTATCTTACACTTAGTAATCCGCCGTGGACAGACCAAGCCAAAACTGCAGCTTCAGCGAAGGAAATACGTTTTCGGCAGGCATTCACATTTTGCCACAACACCCCCAAAGGGACGTGGGGGAAAGTCCTAGTTGGAAATACAGCCGGATTAACTCCTGAACTAGAAAGTCAAGGGCGGTCACGGCATGTTCTTGTCGTCGATGTTGGTCAATTTTTTAGGGCATTACGGCAAGTCACAAGGGCAGTCGCAGCTTTTGTCACGGTTGCCTTGGTTAAATTCGAGCCCTGCTAACGGAATTAATTTTTAATCAATGTTATTAATTTGTGTGTTACTTCAAATAACTGACATGCAGTTAAGATAAGTTTCATATGAGAGCAGTCTTCACCGGACCGAACAGCAGGACTGGTGTAACAATGACATTATTACATGTCACTCTTTATAACTCCTTGTGCAGATCTGATTGTTCATTATTTAAATGTTGACTTCAGTTTGAAACAAAGGTGCTAACATTCATCGCATTTGGGGAGGCATGTTTTAAAGGGGAACATTATCACAATTTCAGAAGGGTTAAAACCAATAAAAATCAGTTTCTAGTTGCTTATTTTATTTTTCGAAGTTTTACTCAAAATTTTACCCATCACGCAATATCCCAAAAAACGACTTCAAAGTGCCTGATTTTAACCGTCGTTATAGCCACCCGTCTATTGTCCTGTGACGTCACTTCGTGAAGCCAACAAAAACAAATATGGCGGATAGCACAGAAAAGTATAGCGTAGTAGCTCTGATTCAGACTCTGATTTCAGCGACGTAAGCGATTCATGTATTGAAACGGATGGTTGGAGTGTGGAGGCAGATAGCAAAAGAGAAATTGAAGAAGAAACTGAAGCTATTTAATCATATCACGACAGACAGCGGCAACGAGGACGAATTCGGCGATCGCCACCTAACCAACGATTGCATCTTTTGACCACTGGTGCAACTTAAATCCGTCGATTGGTAAGTGTTTGTTTGGCGTTAAATGTGGGTGGAGGGAAGGGCTGGATGAAAATATCGCTACAAATGATGCATAATGATGCAATATGTACATACAGCTAGCCTAAATAGCATGTTAGCATCGATTAGCTTGCAGTCATGCTGTGACCAAATATGTCTGATTAGCACATAAGTCAATAACATCAACAAAACTCACCGTTGTGATTTCTCTCTTATGGTTTACTAAAGACGTGACGGACGGACACCAGATGGCATTAATGTCCAAAGATTTATTCTTATACAAAGTGAAAAAAAAAAATATATATATATCATAGTATATATATATATATAATACAAAATATAATAATAATAACAATACTAATAAACTAGAGAATGATGTGTGTGTCAAAAAACCCAAGAGTGTGTTGTAAGACTATGTGTGTATAGATTAACTGGAGTGTCTTACCAAAGTGTTGGAGGTGCGTGTTGAGAGACGCGATGCAGTCCAATAAGGGCAAAGACAGGCAGGGTAGTCCGTGCAAGGAAGCGAGGAGTCGAGGGACGAAGGAAGCAATCTGATGACGAAGGAGATCCGGAGAAGAGTGAGACGCACAGCTCACTTTGCAGGTGACGGAGAGTTTGTACTTCAACAGAGAACTAAGTTCCCGCCAGGATTCCTGGGTCCACTGGTCTTTTAAGCAGCTCACGTCGTCAGTCACAGGTGTGGACTGCGGCCAGCTGCGGTGGAGAGTGGGCGCGGTCCGCTTGATGAGCGTGTCCGGCTGCGCTGTCAGCGGGCCCTCTGGGTGGAACCGCAGCGGAGGAAGATTCAAACCGCATGTGACACAACATTCTCTGACTTTATTGTTGGAAATGCATCTGCTTTGAGTGTCGCAGGATATCCACAAATTCTTGCCATCTCTGTCGTAGCATTGCTGTCGTCGGTAAAATGTGCGTCCAATTTCTTGCCACTTTCGTATCTTTTGGCCACTGGTGCAACTTGAAACCGTCCCTGTGCGTGTTGTTACACCCTCGGACAACACACTGACGAGGCATATTGTCTCCAAGGTAGTGAAAACAGTCGAAAAAACGGAAAATAACAGAGCTGATTTGACTTGTTGCGTGTAATGTGTATGAGAAAATGGCAGATTGCTTTACGTTTTAAAGTCACGTTGTGACGTCATCGCTCCGACAGCGAACAATTGAAAAGGCGTTTACATCGCCATATTCACCCTTTTAGAGTTCGGAAATCGGTTAAAAAAAACATATGGTCTTTTTTCTGCAACATCAAGGTATATATTGACGCTTACATAGGTCTGGTGATAATGTTCCCCTTTAAAGCAGCTGTTGTGATAGTAGCATTCGGTGTGTGCTCCTCTAAGAATGGTAGTATGTGGGGTACGTGACGAGTAAGTGAGTGGGCAAGTTAGGAGTGCTAGCATGTGCAGGACTGTCAATAGCATGTTGGATGTCCGGTGTTGCCCTGTGGAAATTATAAATAAAGTGAGCAAGTTGTAACTAATTGATGGCCTCATCATTCCGAAGTGAAAGGTCTCCCCTGCTCTCCTCGACTACGGTCTGGGAGCCGACAAGCAGGGAAGGTGTAAAACAGAACTTGCAACGCGGTGCATCCCTGCTTAAAGCGTCACCTTTATTGTTAGATAGATAGATAGATAGATAGATAGATAGATAGTACTTTATTTATTCCGTCAGGAGAGTTCCTTCAGGAAAATTACAATTTTCAGCACAATCCCATTCAAGATCAGACAAACATTACAGGGAGACAGAACAGGATCGCTGACGGGTCTGCCGGCTTCCAGCGCCCCTTACAAAAAAGATGACATACAGGTAAACAAGGGGTGTGGAGGGAAGAAAAAAATAGAAGATTAAAATAAAATTAAAAAATCGGTCTTAGCCTGGGCCCTGGAGTGGGGGTGCAGACTGAGGCCAAGGGGAAAAAAAAAAAAGTTTTGAAGTCCATATTGTACTTGACACCCTTATTATTAACCAGTAGAATTGTAGTTTTTTGCCTTTCTTCCTCTTCAAGATGTTATTGCTTGTATGCAGTCAGATGAAAGAGCGGAAGCGGTACTTTTCAAAGGTAGTATCGTACTGTTCTCAGTTGATTGGCCACAATGCATTACATTATATACATGACAAACAGCTCAATTTTTGTTCCATCTGACATCACAAGGACAAAGATAAGACCTTCTGGAGGAAAGTTCTGTGGTCAGATAAAATAAAAATGGAGCTGTTTGGCCACAATACCCAGGAATATGTTTGGAGGAGAAAAAGAGAGATCTTTAATCCCAGGAACACCACACCTACCTTCAAGCATGGTGGTGGTTGTATTATGCTCTGGGTCCGTTTTGCTGCCTATGGAACTGGTGCTTTAAATGAGATAATGAAAAAGAAGGATTACCTCCAAATTCTTCAGGACAAGCTAAAATCATCAGCCCGGAGGTTGGGTCTTGGGCGCAGTTGGGTGTTCCAACAGGACAATGTCAAACACACGTCAAAAGTGTCAAGGAATATCTAAATCATGCTAGAATTAAGGTTTTAGAATGGCCTTCCCAAAGTCGTGTGGACAATGCTGAAGAAACAAGTTTATGTCAGAAAACCAACACATTTGGCTGAACTGCGCCAATTTTGTCAAGAGGAGTGGTCAAAAATTCGAGCAGAAGCTTGTGGATGGCGACCAAAAGCATCTTATTGCAGTGAAACTTGCCAAGGGTCATGTAAGCAAATATTAACATTGCTGTATGTACACTTTTGACCCAGCACATTTGCTCACATGTACAGTAGACCCATAATAAATTCATAAAAGAAGCAAACTTCATGAATGTTTTTAGTGAGCAACAAGTATGTGCTTCAATCACTACATCACAAATAAATAAGAGTTGTAGAAATGATTGGAAACCCAAGACAGCCATGACATTATGTTCTTTACAGGTGTATGTAAACTTTTGATTGCGACTGTATGTGTGTATATGTATATATATCCATCCATCCACCCATTTTCTACCGCTTACCCACTTCGGAGTCGCGGGGGGCTGGAGCCTATCTCAGTTACAATTGGGTGGAAGGCGGAGTATGTATATATATATATATATATATATGTTCAGTTTAACAGTCCTGTTGTGATTGATTGAATGCCCTGAGAATTATACTGGACATTCTTTTGTAATTGCCACAAAATAACGTGTAGTATTTTGTTAATTTCTTGCCAAAAATATTTTTATTTTATAGATATTTTCAAAGCACAATATTGACCTTAGGGCCCTCTGGCCCCCCATGGAGGACCCGTAAAATCTGTGCCTTTTAAGACCTCACTGTTGGTTTGTAGGCTCATGTTACTTCTCAACTAGTCAAAGTTGATGCTAATCGACCTGTTTCTTCTCCTTTTTACTGAATGTGAAAGCAAAAGTGAGTCCACAAATAACCCAATCGTAAAGCAGACTCGAAAATGAAATCTGAATTGGTAAAATCTTGTCTATTTCCATCCCAGCATGTGTTTGTCTTCTTGTGTCCTGCAGATGTCTGTAAAAAATATCGCCCACCTGAGCAGCAGGAGGGGTCCTCCAGTATGGAGCAGAAGAAGTCACAGTACCTCCACGTGAAAGAAGAGGAGCCACAGCCCCCCTACTTTAAAGTGGAGGAAAAACAGCGGCTGTCCCCCCACTTCATAAAGGAAGAGAAGAGACACCTCGTCAGTGTGAAGAGTGAAGATGATGAGGTCAAAGGTGAGTGTGTGGAGAAGAGAGAGGCGGAGCCTCCAAGCAGCAGTTTAGCAGAAGCTGATGGAGACCACTGTGGAGGATCACAAGCAGACAAGCTCTTAGCTCCACTATCAGATAGTGAGGACACAACGTCACACTCTCCTGACACTGATGATGAAGACTCTAAAGATGATAAGACATGTCACACTGACAACACTCACTTCACATCTTCTCACTCTCACAAAACTTTTAGTAACCGTTGCAATATTAAGTCAAAGTTAAAGTACCAATGATGGTCACACACACACTAGGTGTGGTGAAATTTGTCCTCAGCATTTGACCCATCCCCTTGATCAATCCCTGGGAAGTGAGGGGAGCAGTGGGCAGCAGCGGTGCCGCGCCCGGGAATCATTTATAGTGATTTAAAGGGGAACATTATCACAATTTCAGAAGGGTTAAAGCAAATAACGGGGACGGCGTGGCGCAGTGGGGAGAGTGGCCGTGCGCAACCCGAGGGTCCTTGGTTCAATTCCCGCCTAGTACCAACCTCGTCACGTCCGTTGTGTCCTGAGCAAGACACTTCACCCTTGCTCCTGATGGGTGCTGGTTAGCGCCTTGCATGGCAGCTCCCTCCATCAGTGTGTGAATGTGTGTGTGAATGGGTAAATGTGGAAGTAGTGTCAAAGCGCTTTGAGTACCTTGAAGGTAGAAAAGCGCTATACAAGTACAACCCATTTATCATTTATAATCAGTTCCCAGTGGCTTATTTTATTTTTCAAAGTTTTTTTCAAAATTGTACCCGTCCCGGAATATCCCTAAAACAAGCTTTAAAGTTCTTGATTTTCGCTATTTGCGAAGCCACTGTCCATTTCCTTGTGAAGTCACATAGCGAATCCGATACAAACAAATGGTCGATAGAACAGCTAGATAGAGCGACATTAGCTCGGATTCAGACTCGTATTTCAGCGGCTTAAGCGATTCAACAGATTACGCATGTATTGAAACAGATGGTTGGAGTATGGAGGCAGATTGCGAAAACGAAATTGAAGAAGAAACCGAAGCTATTGAGCGAATAGCTATTGACGCTATTCGGCCATGCATGTCTGCGTTAGCATCGCCGGTAAAATGTGCGGACCAACCGATCAGGACTTTCGCATTGACACTGGATCAACTTAAATCCGTCGATTGGTGTTTGTTTCGCATTAAATGTGGGTGGAAGGAAACGTAAATACAACTACCAATGTACATACAGCTAGCCTAAATAGCATGTTAGCATCGATTAGCTGGCAGTCATGCCGCGACCAAATATGTCTGATTAGCACAAAAGTCAATATATCAACAACACTCACCTTTGTGATTTTGTTGACTTTATCATTGGGAATGCATCTGCTTTGAGTGTCGCAGGATTTCCAGACATTCTTGTCATCTCTGTGCCATCTCTGTCGTAGCATCGCCGGTAAAAACCAAACAAGGGAATTTTGCATCTCTTGACACTGGAGCAACTTAAATCCGTCGATTAGTAAGTGTTTGTTTGGCATTAAATGTGGGTGGAGGGTAGGCTAGGTGCAAATATAGCTACAAATGAGGCATAACGATGCAATATGTACATACAGCTAACAGCTAGCCTAAATAGCATGTTAGCATCGATTAGCAGGCCGTGCTAATCGATGCACATTCTACGTAAATCAACTTGAATCCATCCCTGATCGTGTTGTTACACCCTCTGACAACACACCGATGAGGCATGATGTCTCCAAGGTACCGGAAAACAGTCGAAAAAACGGAAAATAACAGAGCTGATTTGACTTGGTGTGTGTAATGTGGAGAAAATGGCGTTGACTATCTAGGTGACGTCACGTTCTGACGTCATCGCTCCAAGAGCGATAAATCGAAAGGCGTTTAATTCGCCAAAATTCACCTATTTAGAGTTCGGAAATCAGTTAAAAAAAAAATATCGTCCTTTTTCTGCAACATCAAGGTACGTATGTATTGAGGCTTACATAGGTCTGGTGATAATGTTCCCCTTTAACCCCCAATTCCAACCCTTGATGCTGAGTGCCAAGCAGGGAAGTCATGGGTCCCGTTTTTATAGTCTTTGGTATGACTCGGCCGGGGTTTGAACTCCCAACCTACCCATCTCAGGGCGGACACTCTAACCACTAGGCCGCTGAGTAGGAAAAGACACACGAGAATAAACACTGGAGGAGAACCTTTTTCATGTTCAATCTGCGGTAAAGATTTTACTTGAAGACGCCATTTCAAAGCGCACATGAGATATGATTTATTCTGTTTTTGTTACCGAATTTTGTCCGAAGTCGCAGTTTTTTTCATAGTTTGGCCGGGGGTGCGACATATACTCTGGAGCGACTTATGTGTGAAATTATTAACACATTACCATAGAATATCCATCCATCCATCCATCCATCTTCTTCCGCTTATCCGAGGTCGGGTCGCGGGGGCAACAGCCTAGGCAGGGAAGCCCAGACTTCCCTCTCCCCAGCCACTTCGTCCAGCTCTTCCCGGGGGATCCCGAGGCGTTCCCAGGCCAGCCGGGAGACATAGTCTTCCCAACGTGTCCTGGGTCTTCCCCGTGGCCTCCTACCGGTTGGACGTGCCCTAAACACCTCCCTAGGGAGGCGTTCGGGTGGCATCCTGACCAGATGCCCGAACCACCTCATCTGGCTCCTCTCCATGTGAAGGAGCAGCGGCTTTACTTTGAGTTCCTCCCGGATGGCAGAGCTTCTCACCCTATCTCTAAGGGAGAGCCCCGCCACACGGCGGAGGAAACTCATTTGGGCCGCTTGTACCCGTGATCTTATCCTTTCGGTCATGACCCAAAGCTCATGACCATAGGTGAGGATGGGAACGTAGATCGACCGGTAAATTGAGAGCTTTGCCTTCCGGCTCAGCTCCTTCTTCACCACAACGGATCGATACGTCTGCATTACTGAAGATGCCGCACCGATCCGCCTGTCGATCTCACGATCCACTCTTCCCTCACTCGTGAACAAGACTCCTAGGTACTTGAACTCCTCCACTTGGGGCAGGGTCTCCTCCCCAACCCGGGGATGGCATTCCACCCTTTTCCGGGCGAGAACCATGGACTCGGACTTGGAGGTGCTGATTCTCATTCCGGTCGCTTCACACTCGGCTGCGAACCGATCCAGCGAGAGCTGAAGATCCCGGTCAGATGGAGCCATCAGGACCACATCATCTGCAAAAAGCTGAGACCTAATCCCGCGGTCACCAAACCGAAACTCCTCAACACCTTGACTGCGCCTAGAAATTCTGTCCATAAAAGTTATGAACAGAATCGGTGACAAAGGACAGCCTTGGCGGAGTCCAACCCTCACTGGAAACGTGTCCGACTTACTGCCGGCAATGTGGACCAAGCTCTGGCACTGATCGTACAGGGAGTGGACCGCCACAATAAGACAGTCCGATACCCCATACTCTCTGAGCACTCCCCACAGGACTTCCAGAGGGACACGGTCGAATGCCTTATTCAAGTCCACAAAGCACATGTAGACTGGTTGGGCAAACTCCCATGCACCCTCAAGAACCCTGCCGAGAGTATAGAGCTGGTCCACAGTTCCACGACCAGGACGAAAACCACACTGTTCCTCCTGAATCCGAGGTTCGACTATCCGGCGTAGCCTCCTCTCCAGTACACCTGAATAAACCTTACCGGGAAGGCTGAGGAGTGTGATCCCACGATAGTTGGAACACACCCTCCGGTCCCCCTTCTTAAAGAGAGGAACCACCACGCCGGTCTGCCAATCCAGAGGTACCGCCCCCGATGTCCACGCGACGCTGCAGAGTCTTGTCAACCAAGACAGCCCCACAGTCCCTAGAGCCTTAAGGAACTCCGGGCGGGTCTCATCCACCCCTGGGGCCTTGCCACCGAGGAGCTTTTTAACTACCTCAGCGACCTCAGCCCCAGAAATAGGAGAGTCCACCACAGATTCCCCAGGCACTGCTTCCTCATAGGAAGACGTGTTGGTGGGATTGAGGAGGTCTTCGAAGTATTCCTTCCACCCATCCACAACATCCGCAGTTGAGGTCAGCAGAACACCATCCGTACCATACACGGTGTTGATAGTGCACTGCTTCCCCTTCCTGAGGCGGCGGACGGTGGTCCAGAATCGCTTCGAAGTCGTTTTCCATGGCTTCACCGAACTCTTCCCATGTCCGAGTTTTTGCCTCCGCGACCGCTGAAGCTGCACACCGCTTGGCCTGTCGGTACCTGTCCACTGCCTCCGGAGTCCTATGAGCCAAAAGGACCCGATAGGACTCCTTCTTCAGCTTGACGGCATCCCTCACCGCTGGTGTCCACCAAGGGGTTTTTGGATTGCCGCCCCGACAGGCACCAACTACCTTGCGGCAACAGCTCCAAACAGCCGCCTCGACAATAGAGGTGCGGAACATGGTCCACTCGGACTCAATGTCCAGCACCTCCCTCGTGACATGTTCAAAGTTCTTCCGGAGGTGGGAATTGAAACTTTGTCTGACAGGAGACTCTGCCAGACGTTCCCAGCGGACCCTCACACTGCGTTTGGGCCTCCCAGGTCTGTCCGGCATCCTCCCCCACCATCGCAGCCAACTCACCACCAGGTGGTGATCGGTAGAAAGCTCCGCCCCTCTCTTCACCCGAGTGTCCAAAACATAAGGCCGCAAATCCGATGACACAACTACAAAGTCGATCATGGAACTGCGGCCTAGGGTGTCCTGGTGCCAAGTGCACATATGGACACCCTTATGTTTGAACATGGCGTTTGTTATGGACAAACTGTGACGAGCACAAAAGTCCAATAACAAAACACCACTCGGGTTCAGATCCGGGCGGCCATTCTTCCCAATCACGCCTCTCCAGGTTTCACTGTCGTTGCCAACGTGAGCGTTGAAGTCTCCCAGTAGGACAAGGGAATCACCTGGGGGAGCACTTTCCAGTACTCCCTCGAGTGTTCCCAAAACGGGTGGGTACTCTGAACTGCTGCTTGGTGCGTAAGCACAAACAACAGTCAGGACCCGTCCCCCCACCCGAAGGCGGAGGGAGGTTACCCTTTCGTCCACCGGGTTGAACTCCAACGTGCAGGCTTTGAGCCGGGGGGGCAACAAGAATTGCCACCCCAGCCCGTCGCCTCTCACTGCGGGCAACGCCAGAGTGGAAGAGGGTCCAGTCCCTCTCGAGAGAACTGGTTCCAGAACCCTTGCTGTGCGTCGAAGTGAGTCCGACTATATCCAGCCGGAACTTCTCTACCTCGCGCACTAGCTCAGGCTCTTTCTCCCCCAGTGAGGTGATGTTCCACGTCCCAAGAACTAGCTTCTGTAGCCGAGGATCGGACCGCCAAGTGCCCTGCCTTCGGCTTCCGCCCAGCTCACAATGCACCCGACCTCTATGGCCCCTGCTGTGGGTGGTGAGCCCATTGGAGGGGTGACCCACATTGCCTCTTCGGGCTGTGCCCGGCCGGGCCCCATGGGAACAGGCCCGGCCACCAGGTGCTCGCCATCGTGCCCCACCTCCGGGCCATAGAATATCAAATTACATTATTTATCATTCGCGGAAAAGATCAAGAAAATGTCAGCAATTGTCACACACGTCAACCAATAAGAATTCGGCGGGGGGGGATTTATTGATTAGAAGTGAGAGATAGTTTGGTAAAGGTATAGCATGTTCTATATGTTATAGTTATTTGAATGACTCTTAGCATAATATGTTAGGTTAACATAGCAGGCACCTTCTCAGTTGGTTATTCATGCCTCATATAACGTACACTTATTCAGCCTGTTGTTCATAATTCTTTTTTTATTTTAAATTGCCTTTCAAATGTCTATTCTTGGTTTTGAATTTTATCAAATGAATTTCCCCCCAAAAAGGCGACTTATACTCCAGTGCGACGTTTTTTCCCCTTCTTAATTATGCACTTTTGGCCGGTGCGACGTGTACTCCGGAGCGACTTATAATACGAAAAATACACTACTTGGGGCGGTATAGCTCAGTTGGTAGAGTGGCCGTGCCAGCAACTTTAGGGTTCCAGGTTCGAGCCCAGCTTCTGCCATTCTAGTCACTGCTAATGTGTCCTTGGGCAAGACACTTTACCCACCTGCTCCCAGTGCCACCCACATTGTTTTAAATGTAACTTAGATATTGGGTTTCACTATGTAAAGCGCTTTGAGTCACTAGAGAAAATCACTATATAAATATAATTCACTTCACTTCACATGATATCTTGTTATTCTATTTTCTCATTTCAAGAACTGCACTTTTTGGAATCATTCACAGTCCCTATGTAAGTTAAAGTTAAGTTCCCAACGGTAGTCACACACTAGGTGTGGTGAAATGATCCTCATCCCCAAGTTCACCCCCTGGGAGGTGAGGGCAGCGGAGGCCGCACTCGGGAATCTTTTGGTGATTTAACCCCCAACCTTTGATGCTGAGTGCCAAGCAAGGAGACAATGGGTCCCGTTTTCATAGTCTTTGGTATCACTCGGCAAGGATTTGACCTCACGACTTTCCAGTCTTAGAGCAGACACTCTAACCACAAGGCCACTGAGCAGGTCGATGGTTAATGCATCCTCAGTAGAAAATAAACCTTTGCAAAAGTTAGCTAACAATTGAGTCATTGGCAGCCACTCTATTCTGCCTATAAAGTGTTCTAAATAACATCCTAAAACCCGCTTCAACATTTAAATACACACTGTAAGTATATATGTAATGTAGTAACATTCTTAATAACATGTCATATTTACATATCTTGCTCATTTTAAGCATACAATGTCTGCTCTCACTGATGGGGTGTTCACATCTTCCCGTTTGGATGAAGAATTAATCCTCACAAAGGGTTAAAAAAGGGTGGGTGCAAAAGAGCGTATTTTCGTGTTTTTCTTGCCATCTCCAGGTCTAAGTTGGATGTCAGAGTTGACCAAGTTCTCGGTTTATGTCCACAACCTTCTACTACATAAGTGAGAAGCATGATTTATATTCTAGAATTAGCTTTCACCATCTTAGAGGCGAGAAAGCAGCTCAGTATGTCAATATAGCAGCATAAGCTAGTTACTTCTGTGATCAATGCGCCGCTAAAAGTAGGTCCTTAACGTTAGCGCTTATAATAACAATATCGCTAATACTTGGTTAATATTCGGGTCACAAAATGTAAATGGAGTATGGTTGGCAGTTTTTGGAGGACTTTGTGGGTCTAACAGAGGAGCTCCCATTGACTCCAATGTTAGCTGATTTTTGTTCACGTTTAATTACTAATTAAAATTCATAACAGTTTAAAAACATGTCTTACATAAGGATTGTGAATGATAGGCAACATTTTAAAAAAGTGCAGTTCCCTTTGAATTTGTCAGATAAGTAAACAGTCCTTCAAATTAAAGATGTAAAACAATTGAGGTTGTTTATAGATATTATCCACTATGAAGTTACAGTCAAACGAAGCACACAAGGGAAAGTACATTCATATACACATAATGTACACACATGTGTAAGAATCATGTTAACCACCAAAATATTGTCTCGTTCTCCTAAATCCAATATCGAGTATCCTTTGGTGAGCTGACCGTATCGTCACACCCTTAGTTAAAAGCACACTATCCCCATGACATGACACTTCCACGAGATGTAGAACAGTAGTCCCACATTTTAAACATACACACACATCTGAAGAATATTAAAATTAAATATATTTGGTGGGCTAAACAAAATGACTCGGGGAGCCAATGTTTGGTATGGGCGATATGACCTCAAATCTATATCCTAATAACAATATATGTCACGATGTATGATTTGATATATGATTGATAATAGAATAATTTCAAAGCAGGTAAAAAAATGCTCCTAATTTGGCAGCTGACATATGCAGTAACATATTGTATCATTTATAATTGTATTATTTTGTCGAAACAATTATTATTAATGTACTTGTTTATTTACTGTTAATATCTGGTTACTTTATTTGAGAAAATATAACTGAAAATGATGTAATATTTTTCTGCATATTTCACCAACTAAATTAGGAGCCTGTTTTAAAATGGTTGTATTAGTAATTCTATATAAAATAATTTTAATAATCAATTTTAAACCATACCGTTCATCCACAGTAAAAAGTCCTGTCATCCTGTTTTTTGTTTCTTTTCCTGTGAATAATGTTGTAAAGAGCAGCATGTTTGTGCGTCACTGAGATTTCAAGACAGTTCATACGATAACTTGTTTTTCCTAAGTGCATGTAAAAGTACTGAATGCATTGTGTGACTGAGCAGAGATGCTGTGTTTGTCTTGCAGACGTCTGTGAAGAACATCTTCACCCTGAGCAACAGAAGTGGAGCTTCAGGATGCGGACGGAGGAGCCACAGCCCTCCCACATTAAGAAGGAAGAGGAATACCCACTGACCCCCATTTTAAAGAGGAAGAGGAGGACCAACTAACACCCCATTTTAAAGAGGAAGAGGAGGACCCACTGATACCCCTTTTAAAAGAGAAATCGGTGAAGAGTGAAGATGATGAGGTGAAAGGTGAAAGTGAGGAGAGGGGAGGGGGGGAGCCTCCAAGCAGCAGCTCAACACAACACATGACAACAGAAGCTGATGGAGACCACTGTGGAGGATCACAAGCAGACAAGCTCTTAGCTCCACTATCAGATAGTGAGGACACAACGTCACACTCTCCTGACTCTGATGATGAAGACTCTAAAGATGATAAGACATGTCACACTGACAACACTCACTTCACATCTTCTCTCTGTCACAAAACTTTTAAAGACCATTGTCGTCTAAAAACACACATGAGAATGCACACCGGAGAAAAAACTTTTATCTGTTCACTCTGTGGTAAAGGTTTTGCACGAAGTTCAAGTTTGGTAAAATACATGAGAACACACACTGGTGAAAAACCTTTCTCTTGTTCAATCTGTGGTAAAGGTTTTAGAGAAAGTCAACATTTGAAAAGACACATGAAAACACACACTGGTGAAAAACCTTTTTCCTGTTCAACCTGTGGTAAAAATTATACTCAAAGCCATAATTTGAAAACACACATGAGAACACACACTGGAGAAAAACCTTTTTCATGTTCAATCTGTGGTAAAAATTTTACTCGAAGGCAAAATTTTAAAACACACATGACAATACACACTGGAGAAAAACCTTTTTCATGTTCAATTTGTGTCAAAAATTTTACTCAAAGGCAATCTTTGAAAATACATATGAGATTACACAATGGAGAAAAAAATGTTTCCTGCTCAGACTGTGGTAAAAGTATTGTAATAAATCAAAGTTAAAAATTACATATGAGAACACACACTGGAGAAAAACCTCTTTCATGTTCAATCTGTGGTAAAGATTTTACTCGAAGGCAAAATTTCAAAACACACATGACAATACACACTGGAGAAAAAACTTTTTCCTGCTCATAACGTGGTAAAAATTTTACTCGAAGGCAAAATTTTAAACACACATGACAATACACACTGGAGAAAAACCTTGTTCCTTCTCATAATGTGGTAAAAGTTTTGTCATAAGACAAAGTTTAAAAGTAAAAATGAGAACACACTCTGGTGAAAAACCTTTCATATGTTCAGTATGTTGTAAAAGTTATATAGAAAGACGACAATTAAAATTACACATGAGATCGCACTCTGGAGAAAACCCATACTCCTGTTCAAGCTGCAATAAAAGCTTTCATCACCTAAACACTCTTACATTACACATGAGAAGACACGCAGGTGAGAAAGTGTGGAGTTGTGGTGTGTGTGGTGAAAGATTGTCTTCTAAGTACCAGTGTAAGAAACACAAGTGTGCTGGTGAGAACAGCAGCAGCAAATGAAACTGCAGGATTTGAAATACTGTCCAGACTTTCATTTTGACTTTCTAACAACATCAACACATATAACATGTGTGACATCGTTGTTGTGTGTGTAACACAATCTTGTTTATATGATTCTAACATTTATAGATTAGAGACTTCAGATTAGTGTGTTTATCACAGTCATGTACATGAGTTAATATACACATTTGTGTACTTTAAAATGAACAGAACAATTTGACTGAAAGGGTGAGAATAAACAGTACATAAAATATGTTACATACAATAAATATTGTATGTGTAAATATCCATAATTTACCTCTATACTTATTCATAATAGTGTTTTATATGTTTTTTGAAGAATGGTTGATTGGCAACACTAAATGTTCCCTAGTGTGTGAATGTGAGTGTGAATGTTGTCTGTCTATATGTGTTGGCCCTGCGATGAGGTGGCGACCTGTCCAGGGTGTACCCCGCCTTCCACCCGATTGTAGCTGAGATAGGCGCCAGCACCCCCCGCGACACCGAAAGGGAATAAGCGGTAGAAAATGGATGGGATGGATGGACGTGTTACATATTTTATTTTGTAATTGTAGATAATTCCATAGTTGAATTCCTTTTATATGATGTACATATTTGTTTTACATGTGTTCATACCTTTGCTTTTGAGTACACATAAATCCCTCTTAGTTCATATTTACTGCTTCACATCTGAAACATCTTCTGGACCACTTCTGGAAGCATATTATTATTTACTTTATACATCATTTGAACAGTTGTCTTTTATACAAGATCATTTACTTTTAAAATGTGTGACTTTATGAATCATTTGTTGGGTCTCTCTAATCCATTCTATTAGTTGTCTTTATTACTTTTTGTGTAATATGATGATTGTTGTGTGATTGTTTTATATGTATGTCCCCAGACCTTTATGCAATAAACAATGTATGCTTCAACTGAAGTTGGCTACAATAATTCTAGTTAATATTTGTATGTATTTTATTCTCTTTAGTATTGCACTCCATTGTTTTATTGTTTTCTTTATATGACTTACATGTAGTGTCCAGCTTACTTCATCATCTATATTAACTCATAAAAATGCGATTACCTTAATTCCTTTAATTTCAATATTATCCATCATAATTTGTTTTACATTTTTACAATCTTCAAATATGATGTATTTAGTTTTATTGAAGTTTAGTGACAGTTTATTGATGTGCAGCCATCTTTTTATGGTTAAGTTCTCTATGGATAAAATAAAATGAGAGTTAAATCAAGCGGTAATGAAGATTATTATATACATAATTACACTCAGTAGTGACAATTAAAGACACTTCCATCCTGTTCATTTGAGCAAAGAAAAAGAGTAAAGTGTAATATTGTAAACAATAGAAGAATATTAATATCAGCAGTCAATATTCCAACATTGTGAAGCTAAGCTATCGTAAAAAACATATTCAGCATTGAAGGCTTTATGAGAGTGATGTAATTATCACAATCAGAAAAACTTTATTAATCCCCACAGGGAATTTAAATTGTCAGCACTGTTATGACCATGTGTATATTAAATGTAATATTATATGAATACCATAATAAATTGGTACGTTTGGGGGATGTGTAATATTTTTTGTATGAACATCCTGAATGTTTTTGTGCTAGAATAGTTTTAATTAGTAGAGAGTGAAAACAAATGAGGCAGTAATGATAATAATGGTTTGTTTTAAGCCTGTTTATGAATAATTAAAGATAATTAAGATACCAAAATGTAGCTTACATCCTCAGTGAGCTGAACTCCAGCAGTAAAGATGAGAGAAATAATGTGGAAAGGTCAGAAGTCAAAATGTTTCTTCAGGTGATACATGGAGCCTCTGCTGCCACCCAGCGGCCGTTGGAAAGAATGCATACATTTTGTTTTGACCTTAAAGCTGCTTTTTACTTTCTGTCCTGTTTGTGTCCAAGTCTGTAGTGTGGGCCATAGGACAGAAGGAAGACATTTTGTTAATAGACTGTGGAGGGCAGCAATACACCTAAGATGTTCTACTAGTCTGCTGGAAATAGAAAGGAGGAGAAAGCAAGATGGCGTTTGATGGAGAAAGTCTAAACGTGGGCATTATTGTTCTGTATTTTTAATCAGTGCATACATGTGCACATATATGTCCTTTAATAGAGTAAACATCAAAAATAATTGTTTGTATCTGAATGCACTTTGTATTTAACACCACCATTCTTAAATATGTTGTTTGTAAGAATGTGGGTGTTGTTGAGAAGATGATGCAGGTGTTCTGTCCAATTTAGCTAACTGTAAAAATGTGTTATTTATTCTAGTTTATTTGTAAAAATAAATTGTTTTCCTATATTATAGTCTCCTCACTTTATCCAGACAGTCATTAGGACAAAAGACCCTGCGAGGGCTTTGCCCTTTCAAAGGGAAACCTATTCACTGTGGCAGGACAGCATCAAGATGAATTGATCACATTTGTATAATCGGCTACGAGACATTTTATTCTCATTGTACAGCACTTACCTTTGGGCTGATACTGATACTGATACTGATACTGTGTTGACCAGTTTGATGATTGAATGTCCAGTACTGTAGAAATGTGTTTGGATATGACAATCCCTTTATTCCAAGCTATCAAAATGAAATGAAAAGTAGGTTCTAGAACATTATGTATGCTGACCTTGGCTTGAATGGCACATTGTCACAGCAGTGAGACCTGACCACACACCACACCACACGCTCCAAAACTGTTTGTCCTCCATGCAATCACCCCCCAGTGTTCCCAGCTGAACACAATTAAAGGAGGCTACCATGGCAACCGCACCATAGCAACAGTCCCATCCCTGTCGACACTTCCTGGTTCTCAACAGGAAGTGGGCAGAGCAATCTGCAGAAAGGGAAATTCAGCATGAACTGAAGCCAGCAATCAATCAGAGAAAACAAAATAAAAACAATATAAGCAAATAAGGAAATTTGGCTCCAACAGTCAGTTTTCGTCTTTTGGTGCAGTTGACCTTGTTCTTACATTTCTCCTTCCTCCTAGAGTTCCTGTGTTGCCTTTGTGGGCGGAGTTGTGGGACGTGCACAGCTGCTTCCAATTGACCCTGGTGCTACTTAAGCAGCACTTTGACAGCTGGATGGCACTCGGCGATTCCACTCCACGCCAGTTGATTCCATGCTTTGAGTATTTTGCTACCTTGGCCATTCCCAGTGCCATCCATCTTGGTGTTGTTTTGTAGTGTGCACGTCTTGTAACTCAGAACCAAGTTGACTTTATTTGTGTATAGAAGTAGCTTTTGTTATTTTTTCCAAAATGCACATTTAGTCTTCTCTTTTTCGCACCATCATTTTTTGTTTCCTACTGTTTGGATTGTTTTTGTGAGTAGATTTCCGCAGTAAAAGAAGTGTGAACAGCACTCTGACAGAAGGAGTTCCTCCAAAACGCAACACCCTTTGGCGGACAAGTATGTGATTAAATGCTATACATATAAAATGAAAGAGACAAGTGGTAGAACAAATGGATGGATGTACAGTAAAGCTCTGTGGGATGATGTACATAATTAACTTTTCCCAAACATTCCAAACGTTCCCATGTTTTCTGAAATTGATAATGTTTGAGGAATTCTAAAAAAGGGGGATAAATCATGAACAACTTTAAAAAACACTTGTCATGTGTAGTACTTGACTGAAAAAAGGCAATAATCTAAAATACCTCATCTATAAATCTTAGAAACTATGTGCTGATGTTTTTAGAAGGTCAAAGTTAAAGTCTGGACAGTTTATTTCAAATCCTGCAGTTTCATTTGCTGCTGCTGTTCTCACCAGCACACTTGTGTTTCTTACACTGCTACTTAGAAGACAATCTTTCACCACACACACTGCAACTCAACACTTTCTCTCCTGGGTGTCTTCTCATGTGTCTTTTCAAATGCTGACTTTGTAAAAAACTTTTACAACATACTGAACATGTAAAAGGTTTTTCTCCAGTGTGTGTTCTCACGTGTTCTTTCAAATAGTGTCGTTGCGCAAAATATTTACTGCAGATTGAACAGGAAAAGGTTTTTCTCCAGTGTGTATTCTCATGTGCTTTTTGAAATTTTCCCTTCGAGTAAAATCTTTACCGCAGATTGAACATGAAAAAGGTTTTTCTCCAGTGTGTGTTCTCATGTGTACTTTCAAATGTTGACTTCTTGTAAAACCTTTACCACAGATAGAACATGAAAAAGGTTTTTCTCCAGTGTGTGTTCTCATGTGTACTTTTAAATCTGGCCTCTGAGTAAAATGTTTACCGCAGTTTGAACATGAAAAAGGTTTTTCACCAGTGTGTGTTCTCATGTGTCTTTTCAAATGTTGACTTTCTCTAAAACCTTTACCACAGATTGAACAGGAAAAAGGTTTTTCACTGGTGTGTGTTCTCATGTGTACCTTCAAATTGATACTTTGTGTAAAACCTTTACTACAGAGTGAACAAGAAAAAGGTTTTTCTCTAGTGTGTGTTCTAATATGTATTTTCAAACTCTGACTTTGTGTAAAACCTTTACCACAGGTTGAACAGGAAAAACGTTTTTCACAAGTGTGTGTTCTCATGTGTACTTTCAAATTGATACTTTGTGTAAAACCTTTACCACAGATTGAACAAGAGAAAGGTTTTTCTCCAGTGTGTGTTCTCATGTGTGATTTTAGACGACAATGGTATTTAAAAGTTTTGTGAGAGTGAGAAGATGTGAAGTGAGTGTTGTCAGTGTGACATGTCTTATCATCTTTAGAGTCTTCATCATCAGTGTCAGGAGAGTGTGACGTTGTGTCCTCACTATCTGATAGTGGAGCTAAGAGCTTGTCTGCTTGTGATCCTCCACAGTGGTCTCCATCAGCTTCTGTTGTCATGTGTTGTGTTGAGCTGCTGCTTGGAGGCTCCCCCCCTCCCCTCTCCTCACTTTCACCTTTCACCTCATCATCTTCACTCTTCACAGGGACACCAGTCACTGGGAACTCCTCCAACCATTTAGGCTGACTGATGCCCTCTTCCTCCTCTTCCTCTCTAATGTGCGGCGGCTCTTGGTCCTCCTCTTCCTCTTTAAAGTGAGGGGTCAGTAGGTCCTCCTCTTCCTCTTTAAAATGGGTTATTAGTGGCTTCTCCTCTTCCTTTTTAAAATTGGGGGTCAATGAGTCCTCCTCTTCCTCTTTAAAGTAAGGGGTCAGTAGGTCCTCCTCTTCCTCTTTAAAATGGGTTATTAGTGGCTTCTCCTCTTCCTTTTTAAAATTGGGGGTCAATGAGTCCTCCTCTTCCTCTTTGATGTGAGTGGTCAGTGGGTCATCCTCTTCCGCTTTAAAATGGGGGATCAGTGGGTGTTTCTTTTCCTTTTTAATGTGGGAGGGCTGTGGCTCCATCCTGAAGCTCCACTTCTGTTGCTCAGGGAGAAGATGTTCTTCACAGACGTCTGCAGGCCACAAGAAGACAAACACGTTTTAGAAACATCCATCTGTGCTCAGTCACACAATGCATTCACTACTTTTACATGCACTTAGGAAAAACAAGTTATCGTATGAACTGTCTTGAAATCTCAGTGACGCACAAACACGCTGCTCTTTACAACATTATTCACAGGAAGGAAAAACAAACCAGCACAACAGGACTTTCTACAATGGATAGACGGTTGATGGTTTAAAATTGATTCTGTCATATATTATTTCTTATAGAATTATTAATAGAACCGTTTTAAAACAGGCTACACAGGCTCCTAATTTAGTTGATGAAATATGCAGTAAAATATTTCATCATTTCCAGTATTATTTTCTCAAATAAAGCAACCAGATATTAACAGTAAATAAACAAGTACATTAATAATAATTGTTTTGCCAAATTAATACAATTAGAAATGACACAATATGTTACTGCATATGTCAGCTGCCAAATTAGGAGCTTTTGTAACCCATTTTGAAATTCTTCTATTAGCAATCATATACCAAATGATATATCGTGACATATATTGTTATTAAGATATAGATTTTAAGTCATATGGCCCATACCAAACATTGTTTCGCCGAGTCATTTTGTTTGGCCCACCAAATATATTTATTTTTATATTCTTTAGATGTGTGTGTATGTTTAAAATGTGGTACTACTGTTCTACATCACGTGGAAGTGTACATTTAAACCAATGTGGGTGGCACTGGGAGCAGGTGGGTAAAGTGTCCTTCCCAAGGACACAATGGCTCAGATGGCAGAAGCTGGGATTGAACCTGGAACCCTCAAGTTGCTGGCATGGCCGCTCTACCAACCGAGCTATACTGCCAGGCCACCTTAACAACATCAACACATTACCCACCGCCTAAACTAAAGTCTTAAAAAAACCAAAACATTTTTGGTTTTTTTTGTCCTGTCCGGCTTCTCAGGCAAATCATATAGTCGATGTAGATGCCCGTATCGCATGTTCACATTTACTTTACAAAAGAGAAGTGTAGGATACTTCTCTTGTTGCCTTATTTGTTTTTGACTTCATTAGACGTATTGATATTATCATTTTGTGCTAAACTAAAGTCTTAACAAGCTGGTACGCTTCGTACTGCCTCTGTCTCTGTCACTATGTCTCTGCAGCCCCCAGCATTGTCCCACCCACACAACCATCTGATTGGTTACAGGCAAAGCGGTAAGAGCCAATCAGCAGTGCGTATTCAGAGTGCATGGAATCAGGGCTCACGGCAGAGGCAGGCAGAGAGGAGAGACGGTGCATGTTAGCAGAAAGGTGTTCAGCAGGTGAGCATAATGCAGCGGACGATCCCCATATCATAATAAACACCTCCCAGTCAACTACTTGTAACATCACTATGAGCCCGTTGACGATCTGGAGGTATAGGCGGTAGCTCAGCTCGCTCACAGTCCTTGAGGTGAAGGCTGATTAGCTTTTAGCGTAACGTTAGCTCATTTTGCGATGTGTGCGTGCGTGCGTGTGTTACGGACAGTAAAGCCCTGTCTGTCTGAGAGAAAGACAAGCATTATTGACCGATAGTTAACATCTAAGTTATTTCACTTAACCTTTTTCTGTGTTGACGCAGCAAAAAGTCAGTGAGTCCTACTCTTCCTCTTTATTGTGAGTGGAGCTGTGACTCCTCTTTCTCTGTAAGGTAAGGGAGGGCTGTGATTCATTTTTCTCCTTAATGTGAGAGCTATCTGGCTCCTCCTTCCCTTTAATGTGGGGTTGCTTTGAATCCTCTTCCTCTTTAATCTTGGGGTACTGCAGAACCTCCATTTCCTTTTTAATATAAGGGGTTGTGACTGATTCTGCTCCATCCTTGAGGTCCGCTCTTGCTGCTCAGGGAAATGTTCTTCAATACACAAGTTAGACGAACAAATGCTTTAGAAAAGTCCAGATTTACCCAGTCACATGACACTTTGTCCTGCATATATTCTGATAATGTCTCTGAGGATTTTATCAGTCCCCACGTTGACTTTCAAGATGTCAAAACCATACGGTACATCAGCGAAGCAATACAAAAACTCATGAAAAAAATAAACACAGCAGTAAAACACTTACATACAAACAAGACAGCTGCTTGTACACCCGAAAGAGAACAAAGAACAGTGTCTAAGAGGAGCATCAACATTTGCATTTAAACTGTAAAATCCTCTTTATGATTTATTTACTCTACTTATTTAAATATGAACATCTTCCTTTAGGAAACTTTTACGATTTCTGTGTTGTTGTAGCTTGTATGCTGCAATTTTTTTTCCCCCCCCCAAGATGGCGACCCTGTAGTGGCTGCTGTTGGCAGGAACTCTGTGCTCTTGTGTCATCCTTTTGTGTTTCCATCTTCTTTTCATGTGTTTATATACATATGCATATGTATATATATATATATATATATACATATACATATATATATATATATATATATATATATATATATATATATATATATACATATATATATATATATATATTTTTTTTTTTGCCTTTTGGTCCGGACCCTTTGGGATTGTGTGACAAGGGGTGGTACTTTCGTGACTTCTGCAGTGCTTTTTTGTGGACTTCTGGATCCGCCTCCCGAGAGCCTTGTGGCCATGGAGACCAGCTGCTGGGCTTCTGCCACACCAGAGTCCGTTTGGAGAGACTGGAGGAGATGCAGATGAAGAGACAGGACTGCGGAGCTAGCACTGAGCGCCGGGACGGAAAAGCTTCACAGTGTCTTGGCTGAATGAGCAGGTATCGGAAACCTCGGTCTCTTTGGACGTATCCTCACTCATCCATGCGGACTGGACACTGGCCGAGACTTGGTCGGCGGCCGAGGGTGGAGTCGGCTCTCTTGGTTGCTTTGTTGGGTCTGCTCCCGTCTCTGGCCAAGCTCCCTTCACCCCAACAGACGATGGCGTGGGACACCGCAAAAGCCACCACAGTGTATTTGTTTCTTTTACTTTTTATTCATGTATGTATGTAGAAGTGTCTGGTTGCATCAGCTCTGCTCTTTTAATGTCCTTTGTCTTCTTTGATGTTTCCCTCTTACACATGAAAGAGGGATGTATGCTAGGGCTATAAGTTGTTTTTTTCCCTTGGCCTCAGTCTGGACCCCCTCTCCAGGGGCCCAGGCTGAGACCGATTTTTAATTTTTTCTCACATTCCCCCCACTTGTTTACATGTATGTATCTCACCTTTTTTGCAAGGGGCGCCGCAAGTTGGCAGACCCGTCAGCGATCCTGTTCTGTCTCCCTGGAATGTTTGTCTGACCTTGAATGGGATTGTGCTGAAAATGTTTATTTCCCCTCAGGGATTAATAAAGTATGTCTGATTCTGATGTTTGATATCAACAAAACATAGCTAATTAGTAGAAATGAACTAGATTAAATCATCTCTCAAAGGTGTTGAGACATTGATGGACAGTGGAGAAGTAACTAAATCCAAATAAAAAAATGATTTTATTTTTTATAAGATATTTAGACTTAGACTTCCTTTTTATTGTCATTCAAAGTTGAACTTTACAGTACAAATAAGAACGCAATTTCGTTGCATTATCTCTTGGTAGTGCAGGATAAAAAAAACAATAAGGTGCAGATATACAGTTGTGATCCAAATTATTAAACCGCCACACAATTTTGGTGTTTTAGCTAGTTGGACATTTATTCCGTATTTTGTTTATAGTCATATCAAATAAAGATGTTTCAAATAGACAAATGCAACTCAAATCGTAACACTGTATTTTACAAAATACCAAAAAAGGACATTTTTCGTAATATCTCATTGACAAAATTATTCAACCCCTTGCAGATCATAACTCTTAAGAACAGAATTTGAATAAGGTCTTTTCAATCAGGTGTTGAACACACCTGTAGATGTGATTAGAACCATAACGAGCAACAATTAAAGTGATTGAAAAAGACTGACGCTCAGCTTCTTGTAGATGGTCAATGGTGTATTTGCAACATGGTGAAGTCCAGGGAGTGGTCAAAGAAGTCAAGAGAGGAGGTAATTTCTCTTCATAAGAAAGGATATGGATATAAGAAAATAGCAAAGACATTACACATTCCAAGAGACACAGTTGGGAGCATAATTCGCAAGTTTAAAGCTAAAGGCACAGTGGAAACACTACCTGGGTGTGGTAGAAAGAGGATGCTGTGTGTGTACAGTGGTGAAAAACCCCCGGGTAACAACTGAGGAACTACAACAGGACATTGCAGAGGGGGGAACGCAGGTTTCGTCCCAGACAATAAGGCGCGCACTACGAGATGAAGGCCTCCGTGCCAAAACTCCCAGGCGCACCCCACTTCTGACTACCAGGCACAAGAAAAATTGACTCCAGTATGCCAAAAAATCATCTGGACAAACCCCAAATGTTTTGGGAAACTGTTCTATGGAGTGATGAGACAAAACTGGAACTCTTTGGGCCTATGAATCAACGTTATGTCTGGAGGAGAAAAAAATTAAGCTTACAAAGAGAAGAACACCATTCCTACTGTTAAGCATGGTGGGGGGTCAATCATGCTCTGGGACTGTTGCTCTGCCTCAGGTACCTGATAATCTTTTCCGTCGTCCTCACCACTCTCTGGAGAGACTTCCAGTCTGAGCCATTGCAGGCTCCAGTCCAGACAGAGATGCTGTTGGTCAGCAGGCTCTCTATAGTTCCTCTGTAGAATGTGCTGAGAATGGGGGGAGGGAGCTGTGCTCTTTACATCCGACGCAAAAAGTGCATGCGCTGCTGAGCTCTTTTTACAAGATCTCCGGTGTGTAGGGACAAGGTTATATTGTCAGTAATCTGCACCCCCAGGAACTTGGTGCTGCTTACCATCTCCACCGCTGTGCCGTTGATGAAGAGTGAAGTGTGGCTGGACTGGTGCTTCCTGAAGTCAACGATGACCTCCTTGGTCTTGTCGACGTTCAGGACCAGGTTGTTGGTTCTGCACCAGTCAACCAGATGTTTCACCACCTCCCTGCGAGATGTTGAAGATGTCTGTGAGAACCCCCGCCAACTGGTCTGCACATCCCTGAAGCACCTGGCCCGGAATGTCATCAGGTCCGGGGGTTCACTTTCCTCAGGGTTTTCAGGACATCTGCTGTGTCCAAGTTGAGCGGCTGCTCATCAGAGTGAGGGGTGTTTTTTCTCGCCGGAGTGATGGATTTTCTCGCCGGAGGGGTGTTAAGTGCCTCAAACCTTTCAAAGTAGTTGTTTAGGTCATTTAGGAAGCTGATACTGTTGTCACAGGGACGGGGGGCAGCTTTATAGTCCGTGATGACCTGTATGCCCTGCCACATTTGTCGAGTGTTCGTGGGGTTCTGGAAGAAGTCCTGCACTTTCTGACTGTGAGCACCTTTGCAACCTTAATGGCACGGTTCAGGTTAGCTCTGGCTGTTTTTACTGCTACCATGTCGCTAGACTTAAACGCCTTGTTCCGAGCCTTCAGCATTGCACGCAGTACCTCACTGTTCATCCATCCAGAGTTTCTCGTTGGCCCATGTGGGGATGTTCTTGATAATAATAATAATAATAATAATAATGGATTCGATTTATATCGCGCTTTTCTATTGTTAGATACTCAAAGCGCTCACAGAGAAGTGGGAAGCCATCATTCATTCACACCTGGTGGTGGTAAGCTACATCTGTAGCTGCCCTGGGGTAGATCAACGGAAGCGTGGCTGCCAATTTGCGCCTACGGCCCCTCCTACCACCACCAATCATTCATTCATCATTCATTCACCAGTGTGAGCGGCACCACGGGCAAGGGTGAAGTGTCCTGCCCAAGGACACAACAACAGCGATTTGGATGTTAATAGGTGGGAAGCGAACCTGCAACCCCCTGGTTTCTGGCACGGCCGCTCTACCCACTACGCCATGCCGCCCCTAATCTGATCACACTGACATCCTCCATGCACTTCTGAATGTATGCGGACACAGACTTTGCATACTCCTCCACACATGTGTTATGATTATCGGTGACGGCTGCCTTGAACATGTCCCAGTCTGTGGTTCCGAAGCAGTCTTGTAATGCTTCCATTGCTCCCTCTGGCCAGGTCCTCACCTGCTTCACTGTAGCTTGCTTTCTGATCAGCAGGGGCTTGTATGCAGGAATTAGCATCACATATAGATGGTCTGAGGAGCCCAGGTGGGGGCGTGGTGCAGCTTTATACGCCTGTTTAATATTACTATAAACCAAGTCCAGCTTGCTTCCACCCCTGGTTGCAAAATTCACATATTGATGGAAATGAGGGAAAACTGTTTTCATGTAAGCTTGATTAAAATCCCCTGCAACGATGAAAACTTCCTCTGGATGTGTAGTTTGCAGTTCATTGATGGAGCAGCACAAAGCATTCAAAGCTTCTTTGGTGTGAGCACTGGGGGGAATGTACACTGTTGTGAAGATCATAGCACTGAATTCCCGAGGTAAATAAAATGGCCTGCATTTTATAGTTAATATTTCTACATCGGGAGAGCAGTGACATGAGACGTTCTTCCCGTTGTTGCACCAGTTGTTATTGATGTATATACAAACACCACCGCCTCGGGATTTACCAGTGAGAGTGCTGCTCCTATCCGACCCAAACATAGTTAGCTCCTCGATGCTAACTGCCTCGCCCGGGACGAATGGTTTCAGCCACGTTTCTGTGAGAAATATGGCGCAGCAGTCTCTCATCTAGATAGATAAATAGATAGTACTTTATTGATTCCTTCAGGAGAGTTCCTTCAGGAAAATTACAATTCCAGCAGCAGTGTATTGCATATGAATCCAGCTTCAGGTAGTCCAGTTTGTTCTCCAGTGAGCGGACATTTGAGAGCAGGATGGAAGGAAGCGGCGTTCTGTGAGGATTAGCCTTTAGCTTTGTTGTTAGCCCCGCTCGGCATCTCCGTTTCTGTTTCTGATCCCACCGCTTATGTCTCCTCTGTCTGCGGTCCCCTCTGGTACTAGGCTCCGCTGCCTCACAGGCCGCTGGATGTAGCCGGCGTAGTATTCCCAGGATAGCGAGGAGGTCCAACGTATACGCATCTTTCGGTCTAATACTGCCCGATCCATCCACATCCAAAATTGTCTGGCGGTCCTACGTTACTACGGAGTGTCCACGCTGGAAGCCAGCCATGAAATTCACAGAAATTACTGGTAGATTTGCCAAAATGTTCTATTACTACCAAGAGCCTCTGCAGCCGCAGCCGAGCAGGGCGCCGCCATCTTGAGACCAATATCTGGCTTGTATCTTCAGTAGGGATGTACATTTATAGATTTATGGATATGATACCCTAATCAATATTCCTTATCGATACCAGTATTTATCGGTACTCTTGTCGGTACTACATGTCATTTGTGGAAATAAAAAAGTGGAAAAGAGGCATTTTAAATAGCATTCCTATTTGCAGAAGAGGTTGAAGTCTTAAAGAAGTCAACTATGTGTGCAGTGCAAGGTGAAATGCAGTTATGTCATCTTCTTCTCAATAACACACACATCACACTTTGGTTGCTTCCTTATTTGTCATTATTCAAAGCTGATTGTAATGTGTAGCAGCGGCAGCTGAACTCAATGTGACAACGTGTCATAGTTACCTCAGTCAGCTGGAATTAAAAATACAAATAGTTGTGTCGTTAGTCCAGAATCTTCACGGTCTTCATGGACCACATAATTAAAGGCCTACTGAAATGAGATGTTCTTATTTAAACGGGGACAGCAGGGCCATTCTATGTGTCATACTTGATCATTTCGCGATATTGCCATATTTTTGCTGAAAGGATTTAGTAGAGAACATCCACGATAAAGTTTGCAACTTTCGGTGCTAAGAGAAAAGCCCTGACTCTACCGGAAGTCGCAGACAATGACGTCACAAGTGTGGGGGCTCCTCACATATTCACATTGATTTTAATGGGAGCCTCCAACAAAAAGTGCTATTCGGACAGGAGAAAACGACAATTTCCCCTTTAATTTGAGTGAGGATGAAAGATTTGTGGTTGAAGATATTGATAGCGACGGACTAGAAAAAAAAAAAAACGCGATTGCATTGGGACGGATTCTGATGTTTTTAGACACATTTACTAGGATAATTCTGGGAAATCCCTTATCTTTCTATTGTGTTGCTATTGTTTTAGTGAGTTAAATAGTACCTGATAGTCGGAGGTGTGTATCCACGGGTGTCTTGACGCCAGTGTCTCAGAGGAGTTGACGGCAGCTATGGATGGCACAAGCTCAGCTTTTCTCCGGTAAGAAGCGACGTTTTAACCACAATTATCTCACCGAAACCTGCTGGTTGACGTGTGGTCGTGATTCATGTTCTCTTGACCGCGCTCTGATCCATAGGAAAGTTTCACCTCCGGGAATTTTAAACAAGGAATCACCGTGTGTTTGTGTGGCTAAAGGGTAAAGCTTCCCAACTCCATCTTTCTACTGTGACTTCTCCAATATTAATTGAACAAATTGCAAAAGATTCAGCAACACAGATCTCCAAAATACTGTGTAATTATGCCGTTAAAGCAGACGACTTTTAGCTGTGTGTGTGTGCAGCGCTCATACTTCCTATGAACCCGTGACGTCTTGCGTAGACGTCATCGTAACACAACGTTTTTAAGACGAAACTCCCGGGAAATTTAAAATTGCAATTTAGTAAACTAAAAAGGCCGTATTGGCATGTGTTGCAATGTTAATATTTCATCATTGATATATAAACTATCAGACTGTGTGGTGGCTAGTAGTGGGTTTTAGTAGACCTTTAGGAACCAGTACTAAAAAAAAAAAATGGTACTTGGTATACAGCTCTTATCTTCACCACTAAACCTTTGAAATATGCTGACATATGTGCTGCCAAAGGTAAATAAACAGTAGCCATATTGAACGTTTGCCTTCATTTGACCACGTGAGGTAAGGAGGACGGCCTCTAGGTCACATGGTTACACCCCAGCAATTACACTGTTGATGATTGAAGAGCATTCATTTTTAAATGGTGGTGTTAAAAAGCAAATATATCTCCATCTTTAGTGATAAATGTGTCCCCCGGATGAACATGTGTCACAAACATTGTATTAGATGATATGTGGATGTTGTGCTTACTTGGACTGTGATGAAGCTGTGAGGACTCAGGTGGTTTGTCTTCATGCTCTTCAGTCTTCACAGAGACAACAGTCAGTGGAAACTTGCTGACATCAGCCTCCTCCTGCCCTACAGGACACTCTCCCTCCTGACTGATCCACACTTCCTCCTCTTCCTCTTTAATGTGGGGGGGCTGTGGATCCTCCTGCTGCTGAAGGGGACGTTCTTCTTGACGAGCGTTCATCTGTTGGACGCCCACAAGACAACACAAACAAACTTCAGCTCAGATGTGTCAAATGTTGTTTAGTCTATCAAATATAATATTTTCCAAATGGACTGACACCACTTAGTGGTGATGTTCTTCTACACATGGAATAATCATCAGTTATTGATTATTATGAATTGTGTCATTGATCCTATCTTCTGCATTTACATTAATTATTGATTAAAAAGTAACAACTTATAGAAAACCTCCTGCTGGGATTTTAATACCGTCATGACTGCATGAAGTCAGTCTGCACGTATAAAAGTGTCATTGTGCTGCAGCATCAAGTGACGCCAACTGGCTCCTCCCACTACCAACCTACCAGCCAACCTTGACGTGCACCTCCAAAATAGTCCCACCTCACGTCAACGGTGACCAGGACTACAGAGCTGTGGTCGGTTGGCTTTACTTTTACGCACAATATCCTCTCCTTGTTTTTCCTTCTGCAAAAGCAACATTTTTAGCCCAACAGACAAGAAACAGAAGTGCAGCGAAGCACGTGTAACAAGTGCCAGCGAGTGTGGCCGTGTGATAGTATGTTGCTTGAACCTCACTCACACCTTAAGGAATGTGCTGGCGTGAGAATATATATATATATATATATATATATATATATTAGGGGTGGGAAAATTAATGCGTTAATTACGAGTTAATTCATCACTCTATTAACACCTACAATTATTTTATCGCACATTTGCGTATGTTGTTTACATGCTTTTATTTTGTTAACGCCTTTTCTTAACAAGATGGCGACGCCCGGACGGGCTTCGGCGTGGAGGAGCTCTTGCTAAAGATGGAACATTTGGCAAAAATACCGGACAATTCTGCAAATTTCCTGGCTGGCTTACAGCGTGGTCACTCCGGGATCACTTACGACCGCCAGACAATTCTGGATGTGGATAGATCGGGCCCTTTTGGACTGAATGAGGCGTGCTCACTAGACCGGCTAGCTAGCATGGGAATACTTTGCCGGCTACATCCAGCGGCCTGTGAAGCAGCGGAGTATATGTGTTGTCTGTCTATTTATGAATAATGCAGACCAGGAATTGTTGGCTGAGTTCTTAACGTTTGCTTTCAGAGTCTGCATATCACAACATACAAGATGCTGTCATGGCGACACACAACCTATACCGGGCTACCGCGCATGCTCGTCACTCCTGTTGCATGCTGGGTAGGGTAGTTCTTTTTTTCCCTGGCTCATAACATCACAATATAGTACCATGTATATGATGCCTTCAGTTTATCAAAGTACCAAGCAAACAATCGGAAAATTCCCATCATATCAAATCCTAGATAAATGATAAATAAATAAATACATGGGTTGTACTTGTATAGCGCTTTTCTACCTTCAAGGTACTCAAAGAGCTTTGACACTACTTCCACATTTACCCATTCACACACACATTCACACACTGATGGAGGGAGCTGCCATGCAAGGCGCCAACCAGCAACCATCAGGAGCAAGGGTGAAGTGTCCTGCTCAGGACACAACGGACGTGACGAGGTTGGTTCTAGGTGGGATTTGAACCAGTGACCCTCGGGTTGCGCACGGCCACTCTGCCACTGCGCCACGCCGTCCTATGGTCATAATTATTAAAAAAATGTTTGTGCTGTTACCTCAGAAATTGCCTGTTCAGATGTTATGATTGTGGCTCAGAGATTTGTATGTAGATTATATTTATTTTCCATAACAAACAGGATAACTTAAATACCCTGGCAGTGGCAATAAGCTTAAATGTTTGTATTTACATTTTTTGAGTTGATTTTCATAAAATATGCTATTTAACTGCTACTGTTTAACAAGGACTGATTTAAATTGTGTTTGCACAACAAATGTTTTGGCGCTTTTGTTCATGTGAGAGAATATTCCAATAAAGGTGCACTACACACTACTTTTGAATTCATTATTGGGCTTTGTGTATACAATGCAGTTAATCGCGATTACTCAGAGAAATAGTGCGATTAACTTCGATTACAATTTTTAATCGTTACCCAGCCCTAATATATATATATATATATATATATATATATTAGAATATTTGGGTACCTCATGATTTGATTACAAACAAAATATTGATGCATATTCAATTTATGTCCAGTATATTAAAGCCATTTTTCATATTTAACATTTATTTAATTAAATATTTATTTTAGTCTGACTGAATAAGCATTAATCGCTTACAATTGTGCAAATAGTGTTTTCGTAATAACAAACACCAGTTGATTTAATTTCCATGATATGTCCACCCAATGCAGCTGAGATAGGCTCCAACACCCCCTGTCCCCCCTCACAACCCCAAATAGGGACAAGCGGTAGAAAATGGATGGATGTTATCAAAGGAATAGAAGTGCGTGCAAACATAATTTATATTTATTGTTAATAAAGTTGACACCAACACAAAATAGACCACTGCAATAATATTCTACTGTCATTATAATAATAATATTTGTAATTATTTTTTCATCCTGTAAAGCATCTTTGAGTACACTGAAAAGCGCTATACCAAATAAAATGTATTATTATTATTATACCATGTGACTTATTCCAGACTTAAATTACAAGACGTTCGTTTCTTTCTAGTAACAAATATTTAATGATGTTAAGCGTGACTGTAATATACAACAAAAAACAGTTAAAGTATTAAATAAGTCAATATAATTCTCATAGAGAACATATAAAATACACTCCTCAAAAAAAAAACGCTCGCATTTGCTACAAAGGCCTGCTAGCGGGCTAACGCTAGCACGTTAGCTTCGAACAACATATGAGGTAAATAAGATAAATAATATGAAAATATATCATGTATATTACCTCATAAGCCGCGTGTACAAGAGAGGAGTGGAATATATTCTTCCTATTGTTACACCAGCAACTCTTTTTTGTCTTCTGTGGCCGGGCGAAGGAAGTGTGCACCACTCACTATTGTCCCAGTGAAACACGTTTTTGAAGGAAGTGTGTACCACTCACTATTGTCCCAGTGAAACACGTGTTTGAAGGAAGTGTGCACCACTCACTATTGTCCCAGTGAAACACGTGTTTGAAGGAAGTGTGCACCACTCACTATTGTCCCAGTGAAACACGTGTTTGAAGGAAGTGTGCACCACTCACTATTGTCCCAGTGAAACACGTGTTTGAAGGAAGTGTGCACCACTCACTATTGTCCCAGTGAAACACGTGCTGGGCCAACATTTTGTTCCGCGGTTGAGAACACCTCGATGACGTCACACAGGAGGAAGCACAAAACAAGATGGCGTCTGGCGGAGAATACGTTGTTTTGGTTATTATGGTTTCTAGGTCTTAATTACAACGTACATGTGCACATGTGTGTCGTTTAACAGAGTAAACGTCGTTATTAATTGTTTGTATGCGGATACATTAGTCTGAGTGCACTTTGACGTGCTAGCCTAGCCTGCTGGTTAGCTTAGCTTGTTAGCTGCTAACAAAGAGAGGCGGAAGTGATCGACACATCAAAGCTGAGATCCAATGTAAGTGTAAAGTGTTTTTATTGTGTGAACATGTCTACATTACAAATGATGTGAGTGTTGCTGAATCTGCGACTAACTGCTGCTGTTGAAGAAATATTTGTGATGTTAGAAAAAAAAAACGATAGCAGAGTACAAGGAGGAACTTTGTTCAACAAGAGAGGAGAAGGAGCGACAACATCAACTACTGGACGCTGTTTTCAAGAAACATCAAGTTGTGTTACACATCCTTCCATCCATCCAACCATCCGTCCATCTTCTTCTGCTTATCTGAGGTCGGATTGCGGGGGCAGCAGCCTAAGAAGAGAGGCCCAGCCTTTCTTTTCCCCAGCCGCTTCGTACAGCTCTTCCCGGGGGATCCCAAAGCGTTCCCAGGCCAGCCAGTTTCTAACATAATAGTGAGAGTCCAATCCATAGTGGGGCCAGCCAGAGACCATCCCGAGCAGGGACAGGTCAGCAACGCAGAGATGCCCCCAACCGATGCACAGACGAGCAGACCACCCTGGGTCCCGACTCTAGGCAGATATATATATATATATATATATATATATATATATATATATATATATATATATACACACACACAATAAAAACTAAATAAGATAAGGCTCAGAATTGGTTTCTTAACCAAACCTTTTGTTGTGTACCAGAGAAGGGAAGGAGGCAACAACCAGGGCAGGACTGCGGTTTACAAGGTTTATTTAAAACCTTTGATGAATGCGTGGCGTGTGTATGCTACTCAAAGTGAATGAGTACCCACCTGCTCCCAGTGCCACCCACACTGGTTTAACTGTAACTTAAATATTGGGTTTCACTATGTAAAGCGCTTTGAGTCACTAGAGAAAAGCGCTATATAAATATAATTCACTTCACTTCACTATGTGTAATATTAAATATGTAAATGTTACCAAGGGTTATTGTCTGTAAATGTTGGTTGTATCTTTCGTCGTAATCCAAGAGGGCAAGGCGAAGAGGCAGGTCGTGGACATGCAAGAGGTCATGGGCAAGAGCAGGGCAGCGTGGTCTGGGTCCGAGCAGGGAGGTCGTGGATCGAGGAGAGCAGTCAGGAATCCGGATGCGAGTTGAGTGACAAGGCACAAATAAGGAAGGATAGCGTAGTCACTGAGGAAATACAAAAGGACATGAACCAGGGGAAAACAGAGAGATAGAGCAAAACAAGGGCAAGAAATTCACTGGGAAAACAGGGAATGTCAGACGTGATGCTTACTGGAAGGTTAGCGACGTTCTGGCAAAGGGTCCTCGGGTCTGCTGGTCTTTATGCTGCTCCCTCTCATCAAGCCCAGGTGTGTTGATTATTGATAGCGTGTAGGCTCGTTGCTGCGTGGGCGTGGTGCCCTCAGCACGAGCGAGGGCGCTTCTTGGTGCGCTGTCAGCAGAGGCGCCTCTTGGCTCACTGTCAGCAGAGGCACACGCAGCTCCAGCCGCTGAGGTAACGCGGGTTCGACTCCGCGTCATGACACCTTTCTACATATAAAGTGCAACATTCTCACATATAAAGTGCAACATTAAACTGCTTCAAGTTGTTGCTCAGATTAAATAAAATGACAAAACTTTTCTTCTACATACAAAAAGTGCAGCATTAAACAATTTCAAGTCAACTCAGCCTCATATTAACTTTTCTTTTTCCCACCCTCCAGCCTTTAACCCTGGTGACTTTCAATCAATTTTCATGTTTTCTGCCAGAACAATCAGTTTATCCACATTGTCTGCAGAAAGAGCAGACCTGCTTGCAGTTACAATGTCTCCAGCTGTGAAAAATACCCTTTCGCTGGACACAGAGGTAGCAGGTATGGTGAGGTAGTGCCTGGCTAACTTGGCAGTAAGAGGATATGTGGGCTCATTGTTCTTCCACCATAGAAGTGGGTCAAAATCGAGTTTTTAATGCACTATGGTCTTAAATCTGCTGCTGTAAAAACACCAACAGCATTTGTTATTGCTTTAGCCCTGCCTGAGTCGCAGAGTAGAAGCTGCTTGAATGCAGTGGGAGCTGTGTTTGTTCGTCTTTCTCTTCGTTGAAGCCATGTTACCCATTGTTGTATCGCACTGCTTAGCCGAAGTGTTCCCTAACGGGAGATCTTAACGATGCAGGAGGGTCTTCCAGCTCTGGCTTTTACACTTTGTAGTAGCCCGGTCGTTGTTAGCATGCCGTGTGTTGTGCCTCAGTGTGCATTGTTGACACAACGTGTGGTGCGCTACTTAATATGTCCGTGTGGAAACTTGTTCAATACACCTCCGAACCAGAACCCCCGTACCGAAACGGTTCAATACAAATACACGTACCGTTACACCCTTAATACACACACATCCGAAGATTATAAAAAAATAAATATATTTGGTGGGCCAAACAAAATGACTCGGCAAACCAAAGTTTGGTATGAGTGCTATGACCTCAAATCTATATCCTAATAACAATATATGTCACGATACATCATTTGATATATGATTGATGATAGAAAAAATTCAAAGCGGGTTACAAAAGCTCCTAATTTGGCAGTTGACATATGCAGTATCATATTGTGTCTTTTCTAATTGTATTATTTTGTCAAAACAATTATTATTAATGTACTTGTTTATTTACTATTAATATCTGGTTTATTTATTTGACAAAATAATACTGGAAATTATGTAATATTTGACTGCATATTTCAGCAACTAAATTAGGAGCCTGTGTAGTGTCAGAATAATTGTTTCTAAGTTATCACAAAAACTTTGTGTTGCATTGAGTGACTGGTGAGAAGCAAAAGCTGTCTTTGAAACCTACCAAGAGTAAGGCTCGTAAAACTCCACTGTGTTGGGGAAAGCAAGATGAAGGTGTTCCTGTTTTCTTTCATGTATTATAATCAAACATAAAGATATTGTCTGACCCAAGTACTACAAAAGCAAAGAGGAAGCAGAACCAGTGTCCCCTCCAGGGGACCTCTTTTTGAACCTCCTTTTTCAACTGTTTTACGAACCTCTTTTTGAACTGTTTTACGAACCTCTTTTTGAACTCATTTACGACCTTTTTTTTTAACTGTTCCGTAACCAAAGGCAACGCTGTTTATGACACACTTCCCTCTCGAAGTAGCTGTGGTCATGTGGTCGAAGAAAGTAAAATAAAGAAGGGGGAGTACAATCTTTCGCCAGAGCGTGGGTGACACTGTAAAAAGTTAGAGGTCGACACGTTTCTCCTCAATTGAATCCAAATTGAATTATGTCTCTGTTTGATTCTTTGCATCTTGTCTTGTTTAATTGATGTCATCAGTGTTTGAACCTGACATGTAGCCTGTTTTAAAATGGTTTTATTACTAATTCTATATGAAATAATGTATCGCAAAATACATTTTAAACCATATCGTCTATCCATAGTAGAAAGTCCTGTCGTCCTGGTTTGTTTTTCTATTCCTGTAAATAATGTTGTAAAGAGCAGCGTGTTTGTGCGTCACTGAGATTTCAAGACAGTTCATACGATAACTTGTTTTTCCTAAGTGCATGTAAAAGTACTGAATGCATTGTGTGACTGAGCAGACATGGTGTGTGTTTGTCTTGCAGACGTCTGTGAAGAACATCTTCACCCTGAGCAACAGAAGTGCAGCTTCAGGATGCGGACGGAGGAGCCACAGCCCTCCCACATTAAGAAGGAAGAGAAATACCTACTGATGCCCCATTTTAAAAAGGAAGAGGAGGACCCACTGACACCCCGATTTAAAGAGGAATATGTGGATCCACTGACCCCTCACATTCAAGAGGAAGAGGAAGAGCACAGCATCAGTCAGCAGAGAGAGCATCTTGAAGGACTGGAGGAGGTTGATGTCACCAAGATGCCAGTGACTGGTGTCCCTGTGAAGAGTGAAGGTGATGAGGTGAAAGGTGAAAGTGAGGAGAGGGGAGGGGGGGAGCCTCCAAGCAGCAGCTCAACACAACACATGACAACAGAAGCTGATGGAGACCACTGTGGAGGATCACAAGCAGACAAGCTCTTAGCTCCACTATCAGATAGTGAGGACACAACGTCACACTCTCCTGACACTGATGATGAAGACTCTAAAGATGATAAGACATGTCACACTGACAACACTCACTTCACATCTTCTCACTGTCACAAAACCTTTAAATACTATAGTCTTCTGAAAAGACACATGAGAACACACACTGGAGAAAAACCTTTTCATGTTTTATCTGTAGTAAAGATTTTACTAAAAGACAAAATTTGAAAAGACACATGAGAACACACACTGGAGAAAAACCTTTTTCATGTTCAATCTGCAGTAAAGATTTTACGCATTGGCACAATTTGAAAACACACATGAGAATACATACTGGTGAAAAACCTTTTTCCTGCTCAGAATGTGGCAAAAGTTTTGTAATAAATCAAAGGTTAAAAGTACACATGAGAATACACACTAGAGAAAAAACTTTTTCCTGCTCAGAATGTGGTAAAGGTTTTGTAACAAATCAAACCTTAAAAGCACACATGAGAACACACACTGGTGAAAAACCTTTTTCGGGTTCAATCTGCGGTAAAAATTTTACTCTAAAGACCCTTTTAAAAACACACGTGAGAACACACTCTGGTGAAAAACCATACTCCTGTTCAAGATGCAACAAAAGCTTTCGTCACCGACAATCTTTCACAGTACACATGAGAAGACACCCAGGAGAGAAAGTGTTGAGTTGCAGTGTGTGTGGTGAAAGATTGTCTTCTAAGTAGCAGTGTAAGAAACACAAGTGTGCTGGTGAGAACAGCAGCAGCAAATGAAACTGCAGGATTTGAAATAAACTGTCCAGACTTTCATTTTGACTTTCTAACAACATCAGCACATATAACATGTGTGACATTGTTGTTGTGTGTGTACAATAATGTTAATATGTTTCTAACATTTATAGATTAGACACTTCAGATTAGTGCTTTTATTTCAGTCAAGTACATGAGTTAATATACACATTTGTGTACTTTGAAATGAACAGATTTTTGTCTGAAAAGGTGAGAATAAATAGTATATAAAATATGTTACTTACAGTAAACATTTTAAGTGCAGATATCCATAATTTACTTTTATACTTATTTATAATAGTGTTTCATATGTTTTTTGTAATAATGAAGAGTTGCATATTTTATTTTCTAATTGTAGATGATTCCATAGATGAACTCTTATATATGATGTACATATTTGTTTTACATGTGTTCATACCTTTGCTTTTGAGTACACATAAATCCCTCTTAGTTCATATTTACTGGTTCACATCTGAAACATCTTCTGGACCACTTCTGGAAGCATATTATTATTGACTTTATACATCATTGGTGCAGGGAACGGTGCTGGCCCCTCTTCTCTTCACCCTGTACACCGCTGACTTCTGCTACAACTCAGAGCTGTGTCACATCCAGAAGTACGCGGATGACACAGCCATCGTCGGGTGCATCAGGGACGGCAGAGAGGAGGAGTTTCGGAACCTGGTGAGGGACTTTGTTGTCTGGTGCCACACGAACGTCTTGCAGCTCAATCCGTCAAAGACCAAGGAGCTGGTCATTGACTTTGGGAGGTCGAGTCCACGGTCACAACCTATTGTGATCGAGGGAGTTGAGGTACAGACCGTGGACTCATTCAAGTACCTCGGGGTTTGGGTGGACCATAAGCTGGACTGGACTGTTAACACGGACCACCAGTACAAGAAAGGACAGAGCAGGCTGTACTTCCTCAGGAGACTGCACTCCTTCAACATTTGTAGAAAACTCCTGTGGATGTACTACCAGTCTGTGGTTGCCAGTGTTCTGTTCTACATGGTAGTGTGCTGGGGGGGCAGTACATCTAAGAAGGACAGCTCCAGACTTGAGAAACTGATCAGGCGGGCCGGTTCTACGATCGGAATGAAACTGGACTCACTGGTGAGGGTGGCAGAGAAGAGGACTGTGGACAAACTAGTGAGCATCCTGGATGATGCCAGTCACCCTCTGCATAGTGTTATCAGCAGCCAGAGGAGCCTGTTCAGTTCTAGACTGCTTCATCCCAAGTGCAGGACTAATAGACTCAAGAACTCCTTTGTCCCACACGCCATTAGACTGTACAACTCCTCTCTGGGACGGGGGGCGGGGGGTACTAGGATGACAGGGGATGCAAAACAATAACAGTGCAATACCTTTTCATAACATGGTCACTACTGCCTACTTTGTCTTGTTATATTCTTATTTTACTGTTATATTTTTATTCCCATTGTTTTTATTCTTTTTGTAATATTTCTCTATTTTGTTTCCTTTTAAACCCCCATTATTTACTTTTTACTTTTTTTTTTTTTTTTAAATTGATCTCAACTCTGTACACTGCTGCTGGAATTTTTAATTTTCCTGAAGGAACTCTCCTGAAGGAATCAATAAAGTACTATCTATCTATCTATCTATCTATCTATCTATCTATCTATCTATCTATCTATCTATCTATCTATCTATCTATCTATCTATCTATCTATCTATCTATCTATCATTTGAACAATTGTTTTTTTATACAAGATCATTTACTTTTAAAATGTGTGACTTTATGAATCATTTGTTGGGTCTCTATAATCCATTCTATTAATTGTCCTTTTTACTTTCTTGTGTAATATGAATATTGTTTTGTGATTGTTTTATATGTATGTCCCCAGACCTTTATGCAATAAACAATGTATGACTCAACTAAAGTTGGGTACAATAATTATAGTTAATATTCATAAGTATGTATTTTATTCTATTTCGTATTGCACTCCATTTTTTTATGTTTTCTTTATATGACTTACATGTAGTGTCCAGCTTACTTCATCATCTATATTAACTCCTAAAAATGTGACTACCTTTATTCCTTTCATTTCAATATTATCCATCATAATTTGTGTTTTACATTTTTACAATCTCCAAATATGGTATATTTAGTTTTAAGTGGAAACAAGTGGAAAGGGGATCAATTGGAAGTCTCCTATCAAATTTTAAAAGAAAACTGTTGAAATTATCAAAGTGTGGTTAAAGCTGAGAAAACAAAATATTTGTCAGACTTAATTTTAAGTAGCATCAGTAAGCCATGTGTTCTTTTTAATACTATTAGTAATGTTCTTAAACCGAATCCAGCCACTTCACTGGAGATGACAAGTGAAACTTGTGAAAAATTTCTCTCCTTTTTAAATCAATCAATCAATGTTTATTCATATAGCCCCAAATCACAAATGTCTCAAAGGACTGCACAAATCATTACGACTACAACATCCTCGGAAGAACCCACAAAAGGGCAAGGAAAACTCACACCCAGTGGGCAGGGAGAATTCACATCCAGTGGGACGCCAGTGACAATGCTGACTATGAGAAACCTTGGAGAGGACCTCAGATGTGGGCAACCCCCCCCCCCCTCTAGGGGACCGAAAGCAATGGATGTCTAGCGGGTCCAACATGATACTGTGAAAGTTCAATCCATAGTGGCTCCAAGACAGCAGCGAGAGTCCCGTCCACAGGAAACCATCTCAAGCGGATCAGCAGCATAGAGATGTCCCCAACCGATACAGGCGAGCGGTCCATCCTGGGTCCCGACGAGCGGTCCATCCTGGGTCTCGACTCTGGACAGTCAGTACTTCATCCATGGTCATCGGACCGGACCCCCTCCACAAGGGAGGGGGGGACATAGGAGAAAGAAAAGAAGCGGCAGATCAACTGGTCTAAAAAGGAGGTCTATTTAAAGGCTAGAGTATACAGATGAGTTTTAAGATGAGACTTAAATGCTTCTACTGAGGTAGCATCTCGAACTGTTACCGGGAGGGCATTCCAGAGTACTGGAGCCCGAACGGAAAACGCTCTATAGCCTGCAGACTTTTTTTGAGCTCTAGGAATCACTAATAAGCCGGAGTCTTTTGAATGCAGATTTCTTGCCGGGACATACGGTACAATACAATCGGCAAGATAGGCTGGAGCTAGACCGTGTAGTATTTTATACGTAAGTAGTAAAACCTTAAAGTCACATCTTAAGTGCACAGGAAGCCAGTGCAGGTGAGCCAGTATAGGTATATATGTATGTATATATGTATATAAAGGTATATACAGTATAGGTATATATGTATGTATATATGTATATAAAGGTATATACAGTACAGGCGTAATATGATCAAACTTTCTTGTTCTTGTCAAAAGTCTAGCAGCCGCATTTTGTACCAACTGTAATCTTTTAATGCTAGACATGGGGAGACCCGAAAATAATACGTTACAGTAATCGAGACGAGACGTAACAAACGCATGGATAATGATCTCGGCGTCTTTAGTGGACAAAATGGAGCGAATTTTAGCGATATTACGGAGATGAAAGAAGGCCGTTTTAGTAACGCTTTTAATGTGTGACTCAAAGGAGAGAGTTGGGTCGAAGATAATACCCAGATTTTTTACAGAGTCACCTTGTTTTATTATTTGGTTGTCAAATGTTAAAGTTGTATTATTAAATAGAGGTCGGTGTCTAGCAGGACCGATGATCAGCATTTCCGTTTTTTTTGGCATTAAGTTGCAAAAAGTTAGCGGACATCCATTGTTTAATTTCATTAAGACACGCTTCCAACTGACTACAGTCCGGCGTGTTGGTCAGCTTTAGGGGCATGTAGAGTTGGGTGTCATCAGCATAACAGTGAAAGCTAACACCGTATTTACGTATGACGTCACCCAGCGGCAGCATGTAGATGCTGAAGAGTACAGGGCCAAGGACCGAACCCTGGGGAACTCCACACGTTACCTTAACATAGTCCGAGGTCACACTGTTATAGGAGACGCACTGCATCCTATCAGTAAGATAAGAGTTAAACCATGACAGGGCTGAGTCTGACATACCAATTCGTATTTTGATACGCTCTAATAAAATATTATGATCGACGGTATCGAAAGCAGCGCTAAGATCGAGGAGCAGCAACATAGATAACGCATCAGAATCCATCGTTAGCAATAGATCATTAGTCATTTTTGCGAGGGCTGTCTCCGTCGAGTGATTTGCCCTGAAACCGGATTGAAAGGTTTCACATAGATTGTTAAACGCTAAGTGCTCATTTAGCTGCTCTGCAACAATTTTTTTCGAGGATTTTCGAAATAAAGGGAAGGTGAGACACTGGTCGGTAGTTTACCATGAGGTCAGGATCGAGGTTAGGTCTTTTAAGGAGAGGATGAATAACCGCTTTTTTGAATGCAACGGGAACAGTGCCCGAGGAAAGTGATAAGTTTATAATATTTAGCACTGATGGACCTAATAATACAAAAAGCTCCTTGATAAGTTTCCCAGGAAGTGGGTCAAGTAAACATGTTGTTTGTTTTATTCCATTTACACGTTGTAACAATCCTTCTAATGTTATTTCATCAAAACGAGAGAAACTATTTTGGATATAATGATAAGGTTGCTTCTATTCTGGCAAATCTTTCTCGTTTTCCATTAAGTTTTAATGTGACCACTCAGTGCTCGACTGTGTTCTGTCACTTTGAGCCTGTGTCCATGCCTGAACTTACAGGAATAGTCGGCAAGCTAAAACCCTCGTTATGTTCCACAGACCCAGTCCCCCCTCGCTTTTTTAAAGAAATCTGGGACACTATTGATGTGTCTGTTAGGAACATCATCAACAGCAGCTTGATTTCTGGCTGTGTCCCCTCCTTTTGTGAAAGAGCTGTTGTTGAGCCTTTGATTAAAAAACCAGGTCTTGATTCGACAAGTTTGTCAAATTATCGGCCCATTTCCAAATTACCTTTTGTGTCGAAGATTTTGTAGAAATGTGTTCTGGCACAACTGCAGCCTTTTTTAGATGAAAATAGCACTTTAGATCCATTTCAGTCTGGATACAAAGCTTTGCACAGTACTGAATCTGCACTTTTAAAGGTTTTTAATGACTTGCTTTTAATGTCTGATTCTGGCAGCTCTGCCATTTTAGTGCTTTTAGATCTTACAGCTGCCTTTGACACAGTCGACCACACAATTCTTTTAGAGCGCCTGAGAGACTGTGTGGGTGTCAGGGGGACTGCGTCACAGTGGTTCAGATCTTACCTGTCTGAGAGGTCCTTCTCTGTCAGGCTGGGGGACGCCACCTCCTCTTCTGCCCCGCTTTACTGTGGTGTCCCCCAGGGATCTATTTTAGGCCCCATCCTGTTCGCTCTTTATCTCCTCCCTCTTGGAGATATTTTTAAGAAACATGGAGTGTTTTATCACTTTTATGCAGAAGACTGCCAAATTTATATGCCAATTTCAAAAAGCCACGGCCCCCTGACACCCCTCCTTAACTGTCTATGTGACGTCAAGGCTTGGTTAGCCCAGAATTTTTTAATAATGAATGAGGGAAAAACGGAAATTTTAGTTTTTGGTCCGGCCCTCACTGACTTGGGACCATTGCAAAATGATGTGCGTCCCAAAGTCACCAGCCTTGGTGTCACTATAGACAGCCATTTTAAACTAGACAAACAAGTCAATGGCGTTTTAAAATCGTGTTTTTATCACCTTCGTCTTTTAGTAAACGTAAAGCCGTTTTTATCTTTTAACCTTCTTGAAGAAGTGGTGCATGCTTTTATTTCAAGTGGCCTGGACTACTGCAATGCACTTTATGCTGGCATTAGCCAAACAGCTCTCTCCCGGTTGCAGTTAGTCCAGAACGCGGCAGCAGGACTTTTAACAGGGGCCAGGAAACGCCAGCATATAACCCCAATTCTTCAGAGTTTGCACTGGCTCCCTGTTCAGTTTAGAATTGATTTTAAAACATTGCTGTTTGTTTTTAAATCTTTACATGGACTGGCACCTCAATATATCTCGGACTTCATCCAAATTTACATTCCTGCGCGCGCTCTGAGGTCCGAGAGCCAGTTCCAGCTCGTGGTGCCCAAGACCAGACTTAAGACCAGGGGAGACAGGACCTTCTCTGTGGTCGGCCCTAAGCTCTGGAACACTCTGCCCCTCCATGTTCAAACTGCTTCCACAGTGGACTCTTTCAAGTCTCGTCTTAACACCCACTTTTATTCTTTGGCTTTTAACACTACGTGAGTTGTGTGGTCCTCTGTCCTCTGTTGTCCTCTGTGTTTTTTATACACTTTGATTTTTATTTTACAGTTTAAATTGATTTTACCCTTTAAAATAGTTTTTAATCATATTTGTTTTTGTATTGTTTTTATTGGTTTTATTTGTATTTATTTTTGTTTTATTCAGTCATTGGTGGAGCATAATATTGTTTTTAACATGGCTGTGCAGCACTTTGGAAATGTTATTGTTGTTTAAATGTGCTATATAAATAAAGTGGATTGATTGGATTATTGAAGTTTAGTGACAGTTTATTGATGTTAAGCCATCTTTTTACGGTCAAGTTCTCTCTGGATAAAATAAGATGAGAGTTAAATCAAGCGGTAATGAAGGTGAAGAATGGAAGATTATTATATACATAATTATATATAGATAGTAGTGACAATTAAAGACACTTTCATCCTGTTCATTTGAGCAAAGAAAGAGAGTAAAGTGTAATATTGTAAACAATAGAAGAATATCAATATCCGCAGTCAATATTCCAACATTGTGAAGCTGAGCTATGGTAAAAACATATTCAGCTTTGAAGGCTTTATGAGAGTGATGTAATTATCAGAATCAGAATCAGAAATACTTTATTAATCCCTGAGTGGAAATAAACATTTTCATTAACATGTGAATATTCAATGTAATAATGTATGATATTAATACAATAGTAAAATGGTACGTTTGGGGATGTGTAATATTGTTTGAATTAACATCCTGAATGTTTTCATGCTGGAATAGTTTTAATTAGTAGAAAGTGAAACAAATGAGGAAGTAGTCATAATAATGGTTTGTTTTTAGCCTGTTTATGAATAATTAAAGATAATTAAAATACAAAAAACAGAGCTTACATCCTCAGTGAGCTGAACTCCAGCAGTAAAGATGAGAGAAATAATGTGGAAAGGTCAGAAGTCAAATGTTTCTTCAGGTAATACATGGAGCCTCTGCTGCCAACTATTTATATAAAAAAACTATATATATATATATATATATATATATATATATATTTATATATATATATATATATATATATATATATATATATATATATATATATATATATATATATATATATTAGGGGTGGGCAAATGGGCGTATGTTGTTTACATGCTTTTATTTTGTTAACGCCTTTTCTTAACAAGATGGCAACTCCCGGATGTACTTCGGCGTCGATGGGCTCTTGGTAAAGATGGAACATTTGGCAAAAATACCGGACAATTCTGCAAATTTCATGGCTGGCTTACAGCGTGGTCACTCGGGGATCACTTACGACCGCCAGACAATTCTGAATGTGGATAGATCGGGCCGTTTTGGACTGAATGACGCGTGCTTGCTAGACCGGCTAGCTAGCATGGGAATACTTTGCCGGCTACATCCAGCGGCCTGTGAAGCAGCGGAGTATATGTGTTGTCTGTCTATTTATGAATAATGCAGACCAGGAATTGTTGGCTGAGTTCTTAACGTTTGCTTTCAGAGTCTGCATATCACAACATACAAGATGCCGTCATGGTGACACAACCTATACCGGGCTACCGCGCATGCTCGTCACTCCTGTTGCATGCTGGGTAGGGTAGTTCTTTTTTTCCCTGGCTCATAACATCACAATATAGTACCATGTATATGATGCGTTCAGTTTATCAAAGCACCAAGCAAACAATCGGAAAATTCCCATCATATCAATTCCTAGATATGGTCATAATTATTTTAAGTGCACTACGCAGAATAAACACAACATTATTAATATTGTTACTACGGATAATTTGATCAAACATTCCCTAAAAGAGCCCACTACCTATAATATAGGTTTTTTAAACACAAGACCCTGATAAAAAAAAATGTTTCTGCTGTTACCTCAGAAATTGCCTGTTCAGATGTTATGATTGTGGCTCAGAGATTTGTATGTAGATTATATTTATTTTCCATAACAAACAGGATAACTTTAATACCCTGGCAGTGGCAATAAGCTTAAATGTTTGTATTTAAAATTTTTGAGTTGATTTTCATAAAATATGCTATTTAACTGCTACTGTTTAACAAGGACTGATTTAAATTGTGTTTGCACAACAAGTGTTTTGGCCCTTTTCTTCATGTGAGAGAAAATTCCAATAAAGGTGCACTACACACTACTTTTGGATTCATTATTGGGCTTTGCGTATACAACGCAGTTAATCGCGATTAATCGGAGAAATAGTGCGATTAACTTTGATTAAAATTTTAAATTGTTGCCCAGTCCTAATATATATATATATATATATATATATATATATATATATATATATATGTATATATATATATATATATATATATATATATATATATCGATATATAGGTATATAGATAGATATAATATAAATAACGACAAAGGAAATTTTAAAAGTACATGAAAACCTCCCACATTCTAAAATACATTATAAAAACGATTACCATCAAAGACAAAAAGAATACCATGAGTGTAATATCTATTTTGTTTCTTGTTTTTCTTTCCTGATGCTACTGTTGTTTCAAAACATTTTCAAATATTTAAATATTTTTATGGAAATAGGTTTTTTTTTTTTTTTTTTTTTTTGGTTGATTTGAAATGGACAAGTTTACTTTTATTTTCACAAGAAGTAAACCGGGAGTGGAAAGCTGGTTGTACTTATTCCTCTCGCGAGATTTGGAAAAGAGCTGGTTACTTGTTTCTCTCGCGAGATCTGACAACACTGCGCGCGAACCAAACACGGCGAGGACAAAGCAAGATGGCGTCTGACGGTGAAGACGTTATTGCAGTCGTCACAGTTCAATGTTCTTAATCTGTGCCTCCATGTACACATATATGTCCTTTATTAGACTCTTGTAAATAGGGTAAACATCGTTAATAACTGTTTGCATCCGGTTATATTAGTCTGAGCGCACTTTCATGCTTCTCGAGCTAGCTTAGCCTGCTAGTTAGCTTAGCTTGTTAGCTGCTAACAAAGAGAGGCGGAAGTGATCAAAACACATCACTAAGTAGAGATCAAGTGTGAGCGTAAAGTGTTGTGATTGTGTGAAAATGTGCCAAAGAACCATAGCAGAGTACGAGGAGGAACTTTGTCCAACAAAAGAGAAGGAGCGACAACATGAAAAACATCAAGTTGTGTTACACAGAACAGGTTTGTTTACTTCTTACTCTCACATCTTTACTAACTTTATATTTCATTATTAACACTATTCTTAAATAGATTGTCTACAGGAAGAATAATTGTCATGTGAGGATGATGCACTGATGGTTTTACACTGTTCATAAGAAGGAGAATTTGTCAGACACACAATATTTATGAGAGGTTGATGTTTGTAACAATGTGTATCAACATGTTTACACAAAACTCACACAGTCACCGGGGGAATATTCCAGAGAGCAGGTTAAGTGCAAAGTCCTGAGTATGGAAAGCTCAAGAGTTTTACCTCCAAAAATAAGAAAGGTAAGACAAAGTCAGAGTCAGTTACCATGGTGACTGACTCTGTAAACCTAGCCTGCTAGCTGGCAGGTTTGACAAGTTATATATGTTGTGAATTATGTGAATTATATTTATATAGCGCTTTTCTCAAGTGACTCAAAGCGCTTTACATAGTGACACCCAATATCTAAGTTACATTTAAACCAGTGTGGGTGGCACTGGGAGCAGGTGGGTAAAGTGTCTTGCCCAAGGACACAACAGCAGTAACTAGGATGGCACAAGCGGGAATTGAACCTGCAACTCTCAAGTTGCTGGCACGGCCACTCTACCAACCGAGCTATGCCGCCCCATATGTGTGTCAAAGCTATTAGTTCCTTCATATTGGTGCAGCCATTAACCTACTACAACACCTACTACATCCACCTACTCAGTGTTCTAGTGGTTAGAGTGTCTGCCCTGAGATGGGTAGGTTGTGATTTCAAACCCCAACTGAGTCATACCAAAGACTATAAAAATTGGACCCATTACTTTCCTGCTTGGGACTCAGCATCAAGGGTTGGAATTGGGTTTGGAATTGGGGGTTAAATCCCCATAAAACAGATTCCTGGGCGCGGCCACCGCTGCTGCTCACTGCTCACTTCACCTCCCAAGGGTTGATCAAGGGTAATGGGCCAAATGCAGAGAATAATCTCCCCACACCTAGTGTGTGTGTGACAATCATTGGTACTTTAACTTTTTAACGTGGCAGTGATTGTGGAAAAACCAAGCCTGATCTAAAGATGACATCTTGATCTCATACCATCTCAGACTAATTGACCGTTCATTATTAAGTGAAGTGTCTTATAGTTGCTTAAATTTGTTTTTAACCAAGCAACACTATGTTTTATCCAGTTACTCGATTAATCGAAAACGTTCCCAGTGGAACACTTGATTAATAACATTTTCAATAGCCACAGCACATTATTTCATAGCATGTAGGAGTTAAAATGTGATTTGTTTGTGTCCTGTAGACATCCATCAGCTGATTGGACACCAAGAAGAATGTCTCCCTCATCTGCAGGGGGACAGTTTCACTTTAGAGTATCCACAGCCCTCACATTTTAAAGGGGACAAGGAGTATCCACAGCCCCCCTATTTTAAAGCGGAAGAGAGGGGAGATTTTCCTGTAGGGCAGGAGGAGGCTGATGTCAGCAAGTTTCCACTGACTGTTGTCTCTGTGAAGACTGAAGAGCATGAAGACAAACCACCTGAGTCCTCACAGCTTCATCACAGTCCAAGTAAGCACAACATCCACATATCATCTAATACAATGTTTGTGACACATGTTCATCCGGGGGACACATTTATCACTAAAGATGGAGATAAACTTGCTTTTTAACACCACCATTTAAAAATGAATGCTCTTCAATCATCAACAGTGTAATTGCTGGGGTGTAACCATGTGACCTAGAGGCCGTCCTCCTTACCTCACGTGGTCAAATGAAGGCAAACATTCAATATGGCTACTGTTTATTTACCTTTAACAGCACATATGTCAGCATATTTCAAAGGTTTAGTAGTGAAGATTGGGGATGTATTTGTGTATACGTGTATTTGTATTGAACCGTTTCGGTATGGGGGTTTCGGTTCGGTTCGGATGTGTAACGAACGAGTTTCCACACGAACATATTAATCTAAAGTCTTAACAAGCTGCGCCGCTTCGTTCTGCCTGTTTCCATCAGTACTCTACACAGCACCCAGCATTGTCCCACCCACACAACCATCTGATTGGTTACAGACAGAGCAGTAACAGCCAATCAGCAGTGTGTGTCATGAGCAGGTAGGTGTTTAGCAGGTAAGCATCAGCCAGCGGACTCTCCCCAAATTATAGTAAACACCTCCCAGTCAACTACAAACCCCGTTTCCATATGAGTTGGGGAATTGTGTTAGATGTAAATATAAACGGAATACAATGATTTGCAAATCATTTTCAAGCCATATTCAGTTGAATATGCTACAAAGACAACATATTTGATGTTCAAACTGATAAACCTTTTTTTTTTTTTTTTTTGCAAATCATTAACTTTAGAATTTGATGCCAGCAACATGTGACAAAGAAGCAAAGAAGTTGGGAACGGTGGCAATAAATACTGATAAAGTTGAGGAATGCTCATCAAACACTTATGTGGAACATCCCACAGGTGTGCAGGCTAATTGGGAACAGGTGGGTGCCATGGTTGGGTATAAAAGCAGCTTCCATGAAATGCTAAGTAATTCACAAACAACAATGGGCTGAGGGTCACCAATTTGTATGCATATTGTCGAACAGTTTTAGAACAACATTTCTCAACGACCTATTGCAAGGAATTTAGGGATTTTGCCATCTACGGTCCGTAAAATCATCAAAAAGTTTAGAGAATCTGGAGAAATCACTGCACGTAAGCGATGATATTACGGACTTTTGACCCCTCAGGCGTTACTGCATCAAAAAGCGACATCAGTGTGTAAAGGATATCACCACATGGGCTCAGGAATACTTCATAAAACCACTGTCAGTAACTACATTTCAAATTATATTTGGAAACAGAGGACGTGGTGTCCTCCAGAGCAAAGAGGAAAATAACCATTCGGATTGTTGTAGGCGCAAAGTTGAAAAGCCAGCATGTGTGATGGTATGGGGGTGTACTAGTGCCCAAGGCATGGGTAACTTACACATCTGTGAAGGCACCATTAATGCTGAAAGGTCCATACAGGTTTTGGAGCACCATATGTTGTCATCCAAGCAACGTTATCATGGACGCCCCTGCTTATTTCAGCAAGACAAGTGTTACAACAGTGTGGCTTCGTAAAAAAAGAGTGCGGGTACTTTCCTAGCCTGCCTGCAGTCAAGACCTGTCTCCCATGGAAAATGTGTGGCGCATTATGAAGCGTAAAATACGACAGTGGAGACCCCGGACTGTTGAACGACTGAAGCTCTCCATAAAACAAGAATGGTAAAAAATGATCCACTTTCAAAGCTTCAAAAATTTGTTTCCTCAGTTCCCAAATGTTTATTGAGTGTTGTTAAAAGAAAAGGTGATGTAACACAGTGGTGAACATGCCCTTTCCCAACTACTTTGTCACGTGTTGCAGCCATGGTATTGTAAGTTAATTATTATTTGTAAAAAAAATAAAGTTTATGACTTTGAACATCAAATATCTTGTCTTTGTAGTGCATTCAATTGAGTATGGGTTGAAAAGGATTTGCAAATCGTTGTATTCCGTTTATATTTACATCTAACACAATTTCCCAACTCATATGGAAACAGGGTTTGTACTAGTAACATCACTATGAGCCCGTTGACGTTCTAGAAACAAACAGCAGCTCAGCTCGCTCGCAGTCCTGGCTTGAGGTGAAGGCTAATTAGCTTTTAACATTAGCGCATTTTGCTGTGTGTGTGTGTGTGTTACAAACAGCAAAGCCCTGTCCGTCTGTTATTTCACTTTTCCTTTTTATGTGTTAATTGAGCTGTTTTGAAGCATCAAACAAGGACATTATGTTAAATGAAGAGTTTCTGTCTCTGATCGTTGATATAATAATGAGTTTTAGGTATTTCAAAGATGGCGCTAGTATGTGCTTTGGCCTGCTGTGTCTCGCTGTCAGCTCTGTTCGTTTTTGTGTTGTTTGCGTCTATTTTCGTCTCTGTCAGCTCACTGCTTGTGTATGACGAAGAAGGCCCAACAAAGGATGTACTTCCTGCGGCAGCTGAGGTAACTTAAGGTGCCGACCAAGATGCTGGTGCAGTTTTATTCAGCCATCATCGAGTCCATCCTCACCTCCTCCATCACTGTGTGGTTCCCCGGCACCACAGTCCAGGACAAGCATCGACTGTGTAATTGCTGAGGTCCAAGTCAGCTTTTTCACCTGCATGGATTCCTGCCTTCCTTTCCCGCCCCCTGGTTCCTCTCCCCCAGCGGCAGTGTCTCCGGCGCCGTGGTAAACGTGGCGGCCAGCTGGTGAAATTTAGGGCACTCCTGGCCCGGCTTCCCATGGCTTCCCGAAGGAGGAATGGTGCGGTATCCGGTCTCCTCCTGCACCCATGCTCGCTGGATCCCATCGGTTCCTGGCTTGTTCCTATATCGTTGGTTTGGAGGATGAGACTTGCCGCCGTTGCTCCTGCTGTCCCCGCCCCCAGAGGCGCGGGGTGGATTCCCGCCACCTGCGGGCTGTCTGTCGGGCCCCACCTGGAATAGCTGCGGCCTTGGACGTGGTGGCCCCTGCCAGGTTCAGTCTTGTGAACGCAAAATCTTTGACAAACAAAACGATTATCCTGAACTTCCCGCAGACTTGACCAATTCTGTGTGACGGAAACATGGCTGAGAGCCGGTGAGTCCGCCCCTCTTAATGAACTTCTGCTTCCAGAGTGTTCCTACGTTTATTCTCCGCGGTCGTCTGGTCGAAAAGGAGGAGGATTAGCAGTGGTTTTTAAAAATGAATTTAAATGCCGTCTGATACGCCTGCAATCCTCCTTTTCAAGCTTGGAACTGTGCATGTTTGAACTGGGTCTTTCTGATGTCGTCCTGTGTGCCGTCGTCCATCGACCACCCAAGTACCCCAAAGACTTTATAACTGACTTTTCTGAAATTTGGGCTGAAATCCTGCCTAAATATAATCTTGTCCTTATTGCTGGTGATTTTAATATTCACACCTAAGCCCAGACGAGTCGCTTTCCAGGAGCTTCCTGAATGTAATTGACTCATTTAACTTTGTACAGTCTGTGTGTGGTTCCACACATGAACGCAGGCATAAACTCCATTTAGTGCTCTCGTATGGTTTGCGACGCTGTGTTCTCTGATCATATGCCGATCCTGTTTGATATTCCCACTCAGTGTCCGTTACATTGTGCGCTCCGCCTCAACGCTCTCGCATGTTTAATTCTTGGTCTCCTGCTCTGTTTTCTCTTCCATTTTTTAGAATCTTTGTGATGATAATTCTGCAGCCTCTGTGTGTCTGAATACTGAAGAGTTGGTTTCTGGGTTCAACTCTATTTGTTTACAAACACTGGATACTATCCCTCCTTTCAAGTTCCGCCGCGCCAAACCCACACCTGAGCCCTGGTTGAATGACGTCACTCGTGCGGCCAGGCGCGAATGTAGGAGAGCAGAGAGAACAATGGAAAAAAGACAGGCTGCATGTGTCTTTTGCCATTTTTAAAGAGAGCATGTTGTCCTCCAGCAAAGATGAATAAATATCTATCTGAGATTATAGCTTCTAACTGTAACAACCCCAGAGTTCTGTTCAAGACCATTAGCATTGTCATTGACGCTCCCAAATCTGTTGGTTTTGATGCTTCTTCAGAATTCTGTGAAAATTCTGTCCACTTTTTCACTGACTAAATTGTATCAACTAGAGCCAGTTTATTTCAGCTTTCCTAGGACCTTTCTATTCCTCTGCACTTTTCTTCTGTTTTCCATCAGTTTGAGCCGGTGTCCTTTTCCTTTCTAAAGGACACGGTTAGTCATATGAAGCCCTCTGGTTCTCCTGCAGATGCCCTCCCACCTCGCGTGTTTAAGGAGGTACTTGCTACTATTGGATCAAGCGTCCTTAACATTATCAATAGTAGCCTCTCTTCTGGAATAGTACCAGCAGAGTTTAGAGGATGGAAGAGGGGTTAGTGCGTCTGCCTCACAATATGAAGGCCCTGAGTAGTCAGGGTTCAATCCCGGGCTCGGGATCTTTTTGTGTGGAGTTTGCATGTCCTCCCCGTGAATGTGTGGGTTCCCTCCGGGTACTCCGGCTTCCTCCTACTTCCAAAGAAATGCACCTGGGGATAGGTTGATTGGCAACACTAAATTGGCCCTAGTGTGTGAATGTGAGTGTGAATGTTGTCTGTCTATCTGTGTTGGTCCTGTGATTTTATGTTGTTTAGTCCAAGTCGCTCTCCCTCCCCTCGGCACTTACAACTACTGTACGTAGGGATTTATCTCGACTCGTCTTGACGACTGCAACGCCCTGTATGTAGGCATTAGCCAGGCCTCCCTCGCCTGCCTGCAGCTCGTGCAGAACTCTGCTGCTCGTCTGCTAACACAGACCCACAGGCGTGAGCACATCACCCCCATACTAGCGTCCCTTCACTGGCTCCCTGGGCTCTACCGAATCAATTAGTAGAACTACTATTTGTTTTCAAATGTCTAAACAACATCGCTCCAACATACATCTCCGACCTCCTTCGGCCTTGCTGAACACGCCCCCCCACCCCCTCCTGATCCCTTAGATCATGGGGGGGGGGGGGGGCAGTAACGTCAGCTGCTGTTGACGGTCCCTGACACAAGGCTGAAGCTAAGCGGTGACAGAGCTTTCGCCGCTGCTACTCGCAAGCTCTGGAACAACTTAACTTTGAGTGTTAGACAGGCCTCCTCTCTTCCTGTTTTTAAATCACTCTTAAAAACACACTTTTATTCCATGGCCTTTAACATTCTGTGATCTCCATTTTGCTATGGCAGCCCATTATGCACCTGCTGTGAACCTGTTTCTATGTTTTATTTATTTATTTATTATCTATCGTGCTTTGTTTGTGTTGTGGTGTGTTTGCTAGTTTCCCTTGTGTTGTCTTTTAACCTGCCTATTGTACAGCATTTTGTGGTAAATATTAAATGTGCTTTATAAGTAAAGTTGATTTGGTTTGATTTGAGCAAAGCTGGACTTTTCTAAAGAATGTTTGTTTTCTCCTGTCCCGCAGACGTTGAAGAAGAACCTCTACCCCATGAGCAGGAGAAGGAACCACAGTCCCCCAACATACGCGAGAAAGAAGAGGTACCACATTCCCAGCACAGCAAAGAGGGAGGAGAGGAGCCACATCCCCCCCACATTAAAGAGGAAGGCAAGACGCCACAGACCCATAATGTTAAACTGACCCTTCACATTAAAGGGCAAGCGGAGGACCCACTGATCTTACACATCAAAAATGAAGAGGTGGACCCACTGACCCCTCACTTTAAGGAGCAAGAGAACCTGCTGACCGCTCACATTAAAAAGGAAGAGGAGGACCCACTGACCCCCTACTTTAAAGAGGAAGAGGAGGACCAAGAGGCGCCGCACATTAAAGAGGAAGAGGAGGACCAAGAGCCGCCGCACATTAAAGAGGAAGAGGAGGACCAAGAGCCGCCGCACATTAAAGAGGAAGAGGAGGAAGAGGGCATCAGTCAGCCTAAATGGTTGGAGGAGTTCCCAGTGACTGGTGTCCCTGTGAAGAGTGAAGATGATGAGGTGAAAGGTGAAAGTGAGGAGAGGGGAGGGGGGGAGCCTCCAAGCAGCAGCTCAACACAACACATGACAACAGAAGCTGATGGAGACCACTGTGGAGGATCACAAGCAGACAAGCTCTTAGCTCCACTATCAGATAGTGAGGACACAACGTCACACTCTCCTGACACTGATGATGAAGACTCTAAAGATGATAAGACATGTCACACTGACAACACTCACTTCACATCTTCTCACTCTCACAACACTTTTAAATACCATTGTCGTCTGAAAGTACACATGAGAACACACACTGGAGAAAAAACTTTTATCTGTTCACTCTGTGGTAAAGGTTTTGCACAAAGTCAGAATTTGAAAAGGCACATGAAAACACACACTGGAGAAAACCTTTTTACCTGTTCAATTTGTGGTAAAGGATTTACAGAAAGTCAACATTTGAAAGTACACATGAGAACACACACTGGTGAAAAACCTTTTTCATGTTCAACCTGTGGTAAAGGTTTTACAGAAAGTCAGAAATTGAAAGTACACATGAGAACACACACTGGTGAAAAGCCTTTTTTCTGTTCAACCTGTGGTAGTTTTGCACAAAGTCAGGATGTGAAAAGACACATGAGAACACACACTGGTGAAAAAGCTTTTTCCTGTTCGATCTGTGGTAAAGGTTTTACAAGAAGTACAGATGTGAAAAAGACACATGAAAACACACACTGGTAAAAAATCACATTCCTGTTCAATCTGCAACAGAATCTTTTGTCGACGACCAAACCTTGTAGCACACATGAGAAAACACCCAGGAGAGAAAGTGTTGAGTTGCAGTGTGTGTGGTGAAAGATTGTCTTCTAAGTACCAGTGTAAGAAACACAAGTGTGCTGGTGAGAACAGCAGCAGCAAATGAAACTGCAGGATTTGAAATAAACTGTCCAGACTTTCATTTTGACTTTCTAACAACATCAGCACATATAACATGTGTGACATTGTTGTTTGTCTAACAATCTGTTTAATATGATCTTTACATTTATAGATTACATAGTTTGAAATACAAAATTATTACTTATTTGTACTTGTAATTGTTAATAATCCCATAGATTATCACCTTTATATGATATACATATGTACTGGTTCACATCTGAAACATCTTCTGGACCACTTCAGGAAGCATATTATTATTTACTTTATACATCATTTAAACAGTTGTCTTTTATACAATTTTAAAATGTGTGATTTTATGAATCATTTGTTTGGGAATCTGTAATCCATTTTATTATTATCTTTATTACTCTCTTTTGTATTATGATAATTGTGTTGTGATTATTTTAAATGTATGTCCCCAGACCTTTATGCAATAAAAAGTGAGAGAAAACGTCTGAATTGTTTGTGGAAGGATGGTTTTGTTTTTCAAACATACATTTGTGAATTAAAAACATCCATCCATCCATTTTCTACCACGTTTCGCTTTTGGGATCACGGGGGGCGCTGGTGCCTATCTCAGCTACAATCAGGCGGAAGGCAGTGTACAACCTGGATAAGTCGCCACCTCATCGCAGGGCCAACACAGACAGACAGACAACATTCACACTCACATTCACACACTAGGGACCATTTAGTGTTGCCAATCAACCTATCCCCAGGTGCATGTCTTTGGAGGTGGGAGGGGCCTATCCCCAGGTGCATGTCTTTGGCGGTGGGCGGAAGCCGGAGTACCCGGAGGGAACCCATGCAGTCACGGGGGAGAACGTGCAAACTCCACACAGAAAGATCCCTTATTGTGTTTTAGACTTTTTTTTTTTTTTTTTCTTTTTCAACATCCCCAAAACAATATTAATATCAATCAAAGTTTGGAATGTCAGGGAAAAGCCGATATTGTAGTACATCGTCTCACAGGGATTTCATTCATTTCATTCATAAAATATAGTGTTTCACAGAATGAACAAGTGTTGTCTTCAATTGCAAAACAACATCTTAAAGATTATTTAAAGTTATCAATCTGGGGCTTTTTTTCTTAAATTAACCCTTTGGCGTTTGGAAGAATGGAAACTTTCAAATTATGGGTATTTTCTATTTTTTTTTTGTTCCAAAGAAAATACAGTAAAGAAGAAATAGTAAAGAAGTAAAAAAAAAAAGATTTACAGGAATTACAATATTTTGAACAAAAGCCTTTATAATTGTTTAAAATATTGTGTCTGTTTGCAGGTCGTACTTAATGAAACATTCAAGTAATAAAATAGTTTTATCATTCAATAAGTGCATCAGCGACCAAATGCCTTTTTCAAACCATTGCTGTACAAAGATGGATTTGTTTCTCATTTTAATATAAGAACAATTCCACAGTGGAGTATTGTGTGTGATGAAGTTGTGTTTGTAAATTAGTTTCCAGTACAACAACACTTGCTGGTAGGGATGGGTACTGTTCACTTCTAATTCCATGTTTTATGTGTTATATATGTCAATATATTGTGTGTTTGTATTTTGCCAACATGGTAGAATCACATGATAGGCAGGTTGTATCATGTTTTTCTGTCAGAAGAGCAAGGTTTTGTTTGGACGAGCAATATGTAGCTGTATTGACAAGTATGGCAAGTTCCTGTAAGCGTTGTAGAGAAAAGCAAAAGGGTGCATTGCCAAAGGCGTAAAGCACATGGTATTCCCGCTCACTCTCCCATCCAAATACTAAGCAGGCCTGACCGGGCTTACATTCTCAGAGCTGACCAGATCCGGCATGCTCAGTGTAGTCTGGCCGTAAACTGAGCAAATAACCTCAACATCAGATTGTTAAATGTGACAAGCTGCTTGACAGGACCTTTCTGCAATGAGCAAGGTGCGTGTGATACAATAATCACTGCTCTTTTTCTCAGCCTCTCCAACTCTTTGGACGTTTACGCCACTGCTAGCACTGAAGTGCCTTGATGGCGCGTGGGTCACTGTTGGTGATACTGCAAACCTTGCAATCAATCTCAAAGCCGGTCCAAAGTAAACAAACATGTATGAGTTGAAAGTGAGAGTAGTAAAGCTGGGCTCAGTGTGACGTGAGGGTGCATCCAACACACTTACAGTCCAAAGTAAACAAACATGTATGAGTTGAAAGTGAGAGTAGTAAAGCTGGGGCTCAGTGTGACGTGAGGGTGCATCCAACACACTTACAGTCCAAAGTAAACAAACATGTATGAGTTGAAAGTGAGAGTAGTAAAGCGGGGGCTCAGTGTGACGTGAGGGTGCATCCAACACACTTACAGTCCAAAGTAAACAAACATGTATGAGTTGAAAGTGAGAGTAGTTAAAGCGGGGCTCAGTGTGACGTGAGGGTGCATCCAACACACTTACAGTCCAAAGTAAACAAACATGTATGAGTTGAAAGTGAGAGTAGTAAAGCGGGGCTCAGTGTGACGTGAGGGTGCATCCAACACACTTACAGTCCAAAGTAAACAAACATGTATGAGTTGAAAGTGAGAGTAGTAAAGCTGGGCTCAGTGTGACGTGAGGGTGCATCCAACACACTTACAGTCCAAAGTAAACAAACATGTATGAGTTGAAAGTGAGAGTAGTAAAGCGGGGCTCAGTGTGACGTGAGGGTGCATCCAACACACTTACAGTCCAAAGTAAACAAACATGTATGAGTTGAAAGTGAGAGTAGTAAAGCGGGGCTCAGTGTGACGTGAGGGTGCATCCAACACACTTACAGTCCAAAGTAAACAAACATGTATGAGTTGAAAGTGAGAGTAGTAAAGCGGGGCTCAGTGTGACGTGAGGGTGCATCCAACACACTTACAGTCCAAAGTAAACAAACATGTATGAGTTGAAAGTGAGAGTAGTAAAGCGGGGCTCAGTGTGACGTGAGGGTGCATCCAACATACTTACAGTCCAAAGTAAACAAACATGTATGAGTTGAAAGTGAGAGTAGTAAAGCTGGGCTCAGAGTGACGTGAGGGTGCATCCAACACACTTACAGTCCAAAGTAAACAAACATGTATGAGTTGAAAGTGAGAGTAGTAAAGCGGGGCTCAGTGTGACGTGAGGGTGCATCCAACATACTTACAGTCCAAAGTAAACAAACATGTATGAGTTGAAAGTGAGAGTAGTAAAGCGGGGGCTCAGTGTGACGTGAGGGTGCATCCAACACACTTACAGTCCAAAGTAAACAAACATGTAAGAGTTGAAAGTGAGAGTAGTAAAGCTGGGCTCAGTGTGACGTGAGGGTGCATCCAACACACTTACAGTCCAAAGTAAACAAACATGTATGAGTTGAAAGTGAGAGTAGTAAAGCGGGGCTCAGTGTGACGTGAGGGTGCATCCAACACACTTACAGTCCAAAGTAAACAAACATGTATGAGTTGAAAGTGAGAGTAGTAAAGCGGGGCTCAGTGTGACGTGAGGGTAGCATCCAACACACTTACAGTCCAAAGTAAACAAACATGTATGAGTTGAAAGTGAGAGTAGTAAAGCGGGGCTCAGTGTGACGTCAGGGTGCATCCAACACACTTACAGTCCAAAGTAAACAAACATGTATGAGTTGAAAGTGAGAGTAGTAAAGCTGGGCTCAGTGTGACGTGAGGGTGCATCCAACACACTTAAAGTCCAAAGTAAACAAACATGTATGAGTTGAAAGTGAGAGTAGTAAAGCGGGGGCTCAGTGTGACGTGAGGGTGCATCCAACACACTAACAGTCCAAAGTAAACAAACATGTATGAGTTGAAAGTGAGAGTAGTAAAGCGGGGCTCAGTGTGACGTGAGGGTGCATCCAACACACTTACAGTCCAAAGTAAACAAACATGTATGAGTTGAAAGTGAGAGTAGTAAAGCTGGGCTCAGTGTGACGTGAGGGTGCATCCAACACACTTACAGTCCAAAGTAAACAAACATGTATGAGTTGAAAGTGAGAGTAGTAAAGCGGGGCTCAGTGTGACGTGAGGGTGCATCCAACACACTTACAGTCCAAAGTAAACAAACATGTATGAGTTGAAAGTGAGAGTAGTAAAGCGGGGCTCAGTGTGACGTCGAGGGTGCATCCAACACACTTACAGTCCAAAGTAAACAAACATGTATGAGTTGAAAGTGAGAGTAGTAAAGCGGGCTCAGTGTGACGTGAGGGTGCATCCAACACACTTACAGTCCAAAGTAAACAAACATGTATGAGTTGAAAGTGAGAGTAGTAAAGCGGGGCTCAGTGTGACGTCGCAGGGTGCATCCAACACACTTACAGTCCAAAGTAAACAAACATGTATGAGTTGAAAGTGAGAGTAGTAAAGCGGGGCTCAGTGTGACGTGTGAGGGTGCATCCAACACACTTACAGTCCAAAGTAAACAAACATGTATGAGTTGAAAGTGAGAGTAGTAAAGCGGGGGCTCAGTGTGACGTGCAGGGTGCATCCAACACACTTACAGTCCAAAGTAAACAAACATGTATGAGTTGAAAGTGAGAGTAGTAAAGCGGGGCTCAGTGTGACGTGAGGGGTGCATCCAACACACTAACAGTCCAAAGTAAACAAACATGTATGAGTTGAAAGTGAGAGTAGTAAAGCGGGGCTCAGTGTGACGTGAGGGTGCATCCAACACACTTACAGTCCAAAGTAAACAAACATGTATGAGTTGAAAGTGAGAGTAGTAAAGCGGGGCTCAGTGTGACGTGAGGGTGCATCCAACACACTTACAGTCCAAAGTAAACAAACATGTATGAGTTGAAAGTGAGAGTAGTAAAGCTGGGCTCAGTGTGACGTGAGGGTGCATCCAACACACTAACAGTCCAAAGTAAACAAACATGTATGAGTTGAAAGTGAGAGTAGTAAAGCTGGGCTCAGTGTGACGTGAGGGTGCATCCAACACACTTACAGTCCAAAGTAAACAAACATGTATGAGTTGAAAGTGAGAGTAGTAAAGCGGGGCTCAGTGTGACGTGAGGGTGCATCCAACACACTTACAGTCCAAAGTAAACAAACATGTATGAGTTGAAAGTGAGAGTAGTAAAGCGGGGCTCAGTGTGACGTGAGGGTGCATCCAACACACTTACAGTCCCAAAGTAAACAAACATGTATGAGTTGAAAGTGAGAGTAGTAAAGCGGGGCTCAGTGTGACGTGAGGGTGCATCCAACACACTTACAGTCCAAAGTAAACAAACATGTATGAGTTGAAAAGTGAGAGTAGTAAAGCGGGGCTCAGTGTGACGTGAGGGTGCATCCAACACACTTACAGTCCAAAGTAAACAAACATGTATGAGTTGAAAGTGAGAGTAGTAAAGCGGGGCTCAGTGTGACGTGAGGGTGCATCCAACACACTTACAGTCACAAAGTAAAACAAACATGTATGAGTTGAAAGTGAGAGTAGTAAAGCTGGGCTCAGTGTGACGTGAGGGTGCATCCAACACACTTACAGTCCAAAGTAAACAAACATGTATGAGTTGAAAGTGAGAGTAGTAAAGCGGGGCTCAGTGTGACGTGAGGGTGCATCCAACACACTTACAGTCCAAAGTAAACAAACATGTATGAGTTGAAAGTGAGAGTAGTAAAGCTGGGGCTCAGTGTGACGTGAGGGTGCATCCAACACACTTACAGTCCAAAGTAAACAAACATGTATGAGTTGAAAGTGAGAGTAGTAAAGCGGGGCTCAGTGTGACGTGAGGGTGCATCCAACACACTTACAGTCCAAAGTAAACAAACATGTATGAGTTGAAAGTGAGAGTAGTAAAGCGGGGCTCAGTGTGACGTGAGGGTGCATCCAACACACTTACAGTCCAAAGTAAACAAACATGTATGAGTTGAAAGTGAGAGTAGTAAAGCTGGGCTCAGTGTGACGTGAGGGTGCATCAACACACTTACAGTCCAAAGTAAACAAACATGTATGAGTTGAAAGTGAGAGTAGTAAAGCGGGGCTCAGTGTGACGTGAGGGTGCATCCAACACACTTACAGTCCAAAGTAAACAAACATGTATGAGTTGAAAGTGAGAGTAGTAAAGCGGGGCTCAGTGTGACGTGAGGGTGCATCCAACACACTTACAGTCCAAAGTAAACAAACATGTATGAGTTGAAAGTGAGAGTAGTAAAGCGGGGCTCAGTGTGACGTGAGGGTGCATCCAACACACTTACAGTCCAAAGTAAACAAACATGTATGAGTTGAAAGTGAGAGTAGTAAAGCTGGGCTCAGTGTGACGTGAGGGTGCATCCAACACACTTACAGTCCAAAGTAAACAAACATGTATGAGTTGAAAGTGAGAGTAGTAAAGCGGGGCTCAGTGTGACGTGAGGGTGCATCCAACACACTTACAGTCCAAAGTAAACAAACATGTATGAGTTGAAAGTGAGAGTAGTAAAGCGGGGGCTCAGTGTGACGTGAGGGTGCATCCAACACACTTACAGTCCAAAGTAAACAAACATGTATGAGTTGAAAGTGAGAGTAGTAAAGCGGGGCTCAGTGTGACGTGAGGGTGCATCCAACACACTAACAGTCCAAAGTAAACAAACATGTATGAGTTGAAAGTGAGAGTAGTAAAGCTGGGCTCAGTGTGACGTGAGGGTGCATCCAACACACTTACAGTCCCAAAGTAAACAAACATGTATGAGTTGAAAGTGAGAGTAGTAAAGCGGGGCTCAGTGTGACGTGAGGGTGCATCCAACACACTTACAGTCCAAAGTAAACAAACATGTATGAGTTGAAAGTGAGAGTAGTAAAGCTGGGCTCAGTGTGACGTGAGGGTGCATCCAACACACTTACAGTCCAAAGTAAACAAACATGTATGAGTTGAAAGTGAGAGTAGTAAAGCTGGGCTCAGTGTGACGTGAGGGTGCATCCAACACACTTACAGTCCAAAGTAAACAAACATGTATGAGTTGAAAGTGAGAGTAGTAAAGCGGGGCTCAGTGTGACGTGAGGGTGCATCCAACACACTTACAGTCCAAAGTAAACAAACATGTATGAGTTGAAAGTGAGAGTAGTAAAGCTGGGCTCAGTGTGACGTGAGGGTGCATCCAACACACTTACAGTCCAAAGTAAACAAACATGTATGAGTTGAAAGTGAGAGTAGTAAAGCGGGGCTCAGTGTGACGTGAGGGTGCATCCAACACAACTTACAGTCCAAAGTAAACAAACATGTATGAGTTGAAAGTGAGAGTAGTAAAGCGGGGCTCAGTGTGACGTGAGGGTGCATCCAACACACTTACAGTCCAAAGTAAACAAACATGTATGAGTTGAAAGTGAGAGTAGTAAAGCGGGGCTCAGTGTGACGTGAGGGTGCATCCAACACACTTACAGTCCAAAGTAAACAAACATGTATGAGTTGAAAGTGAGAGTAGTAAAGCGGGGCTCAGTGTGACGTGAGGGTGCATCCAACACACTTACAGTCCAAAGTAAACAAACATGTATGAGTTGAAAGTGAGAGTAGTAAAGCTGGGGCTCAGTGTGACGTGAGGGTGCATCCAACACACTTACAGTCCAAAGTAAACAAACATGTATGAGTTGAAAGTGAGAGTAGTAAAGCGGGGCTCAGTGTGACGTGAGGGTGCATCCAACACACTTACAGTCCAAAGTAAACAAACATGTATGAGTTGAAAGTGAGAGTAGTAAAGCTGGGCTCAGTGTGACGTGAGGGTGCATCCAACACACTTACAGTCCAAAGTAAACAAACATGTATGAGTTGAAAGTGAGAGTAGTAAAGCGGGGCTCAGTGTGACGTGAGGGTGCATCCAACACACTTACAGTCCAAAGTAAACAAACATGTATGAGTTGAAAGTGAGAGTAGTAAAGCGGGGCTCAGTGTGACGTGAGGGTGCATCCAACACACTTACAGTCCAAAGTAAACAAACATGTATGAGTTGAAAGTGAGAGTAGTAAAGCGGGGCTCAGTGTGACGTGAGGGTGCATCCAACACACTTACAGTCCAAAGTAAACAAACATGTATGAGTTGAAAGTGAGAGTAGTAAAGCGGGGCTCAGTGTGACGTGAGGGTGCATCCAACACACTTACAGTCCAAAGTAAACAAACATGTATGAGTTGAAAGTGAGAGTAGTAAAGCTGGGCTCAGTGTGACGTGAGGGTGCATCCAACACACTTACAGTCCAAAGTAAACAAACATGTATGAGTTGAAAGTGAGAGTAGTAAAGCGGGGCTCAGTGTGACGTGAGGGTGCATCCAACACACTTACAGTCCAAAGTAAACAAACATGTATGAGTTGAAAGTGAGAGTAGTAAAGCGGGGGCTCAGTGTGACGTGAGGGTGCATCCAACACACTTACAGTCCAAAGTAAACAAACATGTATGAGTTGAAAGTGAGAGTAGTAAAGCGGGGCTCAGTGTGACGTGAGGGTGCATCCAACACACTTACAGTCCAAAGTAAACAAACATGTATGAGTTGAAAGTGAGAGTAGTAAAGCTGGGCTCAGTGTGACGTGAGGGTGCATCCAACACACTTACAGTCCAAAGTAAACAAACATGTATGAGTTGAAAGTGAGAGTAGTAAAGCGGGGCTCAGTGTGACGTGAGGGTGCATCCAACACACTTACAGTCCAAAGTAAACAAACATGTATGAGTTGAAAGTGAGAGTAGTAAAGCGGGGCTCAGTGTGACGTGAGGGTGCATCCAACACACTTACAGTCCAAAGTAAACAAACATGTATGAGTTGAAAGTGAGAGTAGTAAAGCTGGGCTCAGTGTGACGTGAGGGTGCATCCAACACACTTACAGTCCAAAGTAAACAAACATGTATGAGTTGAAAGTGAGAGTAGTAAAGCGTGGGCTCAGTGTGACGTGAGGTGACGTGAGGGTGCATCCAACACACTTACAGTCCAAAGTAAACAAACATGTATGAGCTGAAAGTGAGAGTAGTAAAGCGGGGCTCAGTGTGACGTGAGGGTGCATCCAACACACTTACAGTCCAAAGTAAACAAACATGTATGAGCTGAAAGTGAGAGTAGTAAAGCGGGGCTCAGTGTGACGTGAGGGTGCATCCAACACACTTACAGTCCAAAGTAAACAAACATGTATGAGTTGAAAGTGAGAGTAGTAAAGCGGGGCTCAGTGTGACGTGAGGGTGCATCCAACACACTTACAGTCCAAAGTAAACAAACATGTATGAGTTGAAAGTGAGAGTAGTAAAGCGGGGCTCAGTGTGACGTGAGGGTGCATCCAACACACTTACAGTCCAAAGTAAACAAACATGTATGAGTTGAAAGTGAGAGTAGTAAAGCGGGGCTCAGTGTGACGTGAGGGTGCATCCAACACACTTACAGTCCAAAGTAAACAAACATGTATGAGTTGAAAGTGAGAGTAGTAAAGCGGGGCTCAGTCTGACGTGAGGTGCATCCAACACACTTACAGTCCAAAGTAAACAAACATGTATGAGTTGAAAGTGAGAGTAGTAAAGCGGGGCTCAGTGTGACGTGAGGTTGCATCCAACACACTTACAGTCCAAAGTAAACAAACATGTATGAGTTGAAAGTGAGAGTAGTAAAAGCGGGGCTCGGTGTGACGTGAGGGTGCATCCATCACACTTACAGTCCAAAGTAAACAAACATGTATGAGTTGAAAGTGAGAGTAGTAAAGCGGGGCTCGGTGTGACGTGAGGGTGCATCCAACACACTTACAGTCCAAAGTAAACAAACATGTATGAGTTGAAAGTGAGAGTAGTAAAGCGGGGCTCAGTGTGACGTGAGGGTGCATCCAACACACTTACAGTCCAAAGTAAACAAACATGTATGAGTTGAAAGTGAGAGTAGTAAAGCGGGGCTCAGTGTGACGTGAGGGTGCATCCAACGCACTTACAGTCCAAAGTAAACAAACATGTATGAGTTGAAAGTGAGAGTAGTAAAGCGGGGCTCAGTGTGACGTGAGGGTGCATCCAACGCACTTACAGTCCAAGTAAACAAACATGTATGAGTTGAAAGTGAGAGTAGTAAAGCGGGGCTCAGTGTGACGTGAGGGTGCATCCAACACACTTACAGTCCAAAGTAAACAAACATGTATGAGCTGAAAGTGAGAGTAGTAAAGCGGGGCTCAGTGTGACGTGAGGGTGCATCCAACACACTTACAGTCCAAAGTAAACAAACATGTATGAGCTGAAAGTGAGAGTAGTAAAGCGGGGCTCAGTGTGACGTGAGGGTGCATCCAACACACTTACAGTCCAAAGTAAACAAACATGTATGAGTTGAAAGTGAGAGTAGTAAAGCGGGGCTCAGTGTGACGTGAGGGTGCATCCAACACACTTACAGTCCAAAGTAAACAAACATGTATGAGTTGAAAGTGAGAGTAGTAAAGCGGGGCTCAGTGTGACGTGAGGGTGCATCCAACACACTTACAGTCCAAAGTAAACAAACATGTATGAGTTGAAAGTGAGAGTAGTAAAGCGGGGCTCAGTCTGACGTGAGGGTGCATCCAACACACTTACAGTCCAAAGTAAACAAACATGTATGAGTTGAAAGTGAGAGTAGTAAAGCGGGGCTCAGTGTGACGTGAGGGTGCATCCAACACACTTACAGTCCAAAGTAAACAAACATGTATGAGTTGAAAGTGAGAGTAGTAAAGCGGGGCTCAGTGTGACGTGAGGTTGCATCCAACACACTTACAGTCCAAAGTAAACAAACATGTATGAGTTGAAAGTGAGAGTAGTAAAGCGGGGCTCAGTGTGACGTGAGGGTGCATCCAACACACTTACAGTCCAAAGTAAACAAACATGTACGAGTTGAAAGTGAGAGTAGTAAAGCTGGGCTCAGTGTGACGTGAGGGTGCATCCAACACACTTACAGTCCAAAGTAAACAAACATGTATGAGTTGAAAGTGAGAGTAGTAAAGCGGGGCTCAGTGTGACGTGAGGGTGCATCCAACACACTTACAGTCCAAAGTAAACAAACATGTATGAGTTGAAAGTGAGAGTAGTAAAGCGGGGCTCAGTGTGACGTGAGGGTGCATCCAACACACTTACAGTCCAAAGTAAACAAACATGTATGAGTTGAAAGTGAGAGTAGTAAGAGCGGGGCTCAGTGTGACGTGAGGGTGCATCCAACACACTTACAGTCCAAAGTAAACAAACATGTATGAGTTGAAAGTGAGAGTAGTAAAGCGGGGCTCAGTGTGACGTGAGGGTGCATCCAACACACTTACAGTCCAAAGTAAACAAACATGTATGAGTTGAAAGTGAGAGTAGTAAAGCGGGGCTCAGTGTGACGTGAGGGTGCATCCAACACACTTACAGTCCAAAGTAAACAAACATGTATGAGTTGAAAGTGAGAGTAGTAAAGCGGGGCTCAGTGTGACATGAGGGTGCATCCAACACACTTACAGTCCAAAGTAAACAAACATGTATGAGTTGAAAGTGAGAGTAGTAAAGCGGGGCTCAGTGTGACATGAGGGTGCATCCAACACACTTACAGTCCAAAGTAAACAAACATGTATGAGTTGAAAGTGAGAGTAGTAAAGCGGGGCTCGGTGTGACGTGAGGGTGCATCCAACACACTTACAGTCCAAAGTAAACAAACATGTATGAGTTGAAAGTGAGAGTAGTAAAGCGGGGCTCAGTGTGACGTGAGGGTGCATCCAACGCACTTACAGTCCAAAGTAAACAAACATGTATGAGTTGAAAGTGAGAGTAGTAAAGCGGGGCTCGGTGTGACGTGAGGGTGCATCCAACACACTTACAGTCCAAAGTAAACAAACATGTATGAGTTGAAAGTGAGAGTAGTAAAGCGGGGCTCAGTGTGACGTGAGGGTGCATCCAACGCACTTACAGTCCAAAGTAAACAAACATGTATGAGTTGAAAGTGAGAGTAGTAAAGCGGGGCTCAGTGTGACGTGAGGGTGCATCCAACACACTTACAGTCCAAAGTAAACAAACATGTATGAGTTGAAAGTGAGAGTAGTAAAGCGGGGCTCAGTGTGACGTGAGGGTGCATCCAACACACTTACAGTCCAAAGTAAACAAACATGTATGAGTTGAAAGTGAGAGTAGTAAAGCGGGGCTCAGTGTGACGTGAGGGTGCATCCAACACACTTACAGTCCAAAGTAAACAAACATGTATGAGTTGAAAGTGAGAGTAGTAAAGCTGGGCTCAGTGTGACGTGAGGGTGCATCCAACACACTTACAGTCCAAAGTAAACAAACATGTATGAGTTGAAAGTGAGAGTAGTAAAGCGGGGCTCAGTGTGACGTGAGGGTGCATCCAACACACTTACAGTCCAAAGTAAACAAACATGTATGAGTTGAAAGTGAGAGTAGTAAAGCGGGGCTCAGTGTGACGTGAGGGTGCATCCAACACACTTACAGTCCAAAGTAAACAAACATGTATGAGTTGAAAGTGAGAGTAGTAAAGCGGGGCTCAGTGTGACGTGAGGGTGCATCCAACACACTTACAGTCCAAAGTAAACAAACATGTATGAGTTGAAAGTGAGAGTAGTAAAGCGGGGCTCAGTGTGACGTGAGGGTGCATCCAACGCACTTACAGTCCAAAGTAAACAAACATGTATGAGTTGAAAGTGAGAGTAGTAAAGCGGGGCTCAGTGTGACGTGAGGGTGCATCCAACACACTTACAGTCCAAAGTAAACAAACATGTATGAGTTGAAAGTGAGAGTAGTAAAGCGGGGCTCAGTGTGACGTGAGGGTGCATCCAACACACTTACAGTCCAAAGTAAACAAACATGTATGAGTTGAAAGTGAGAGTAGTAAAGCGGGGCTCAGTGTGACGTGAGGGTGCATCCAACACACTTACAGTCCAAAGTAAACAAACATGTATGAGTTGAAAGTGAGAGTAGTAAAGCGGGGCTCAGTGTGACGTGAGGGTGCATCCAACACACTTACAGTCCAAAGTAAACAAACATGTATGAGTTGAAAGTGAGAGTAGTAAAGCGGGGCTCAGTGTGACGTGAGGGTGCATCCAACGCACTTACAGTCCAAAGTAAACAAACATGTATGAGTTGAAAGTGAGAGTAGTAAAGCGGGGCTCAGTGTGACGTGAGGGTGCATCCAACACACTTACAGTCCAAAGTAAACAAACATGTATGAGTTGAAAGTGAGAGTAGTAAAGCGGGGCTCAGTGTGACGTGAGGGTGCATCCAACACACTTACAGTCCAAAGTAAACAAACATGTATGAGCTGAAAGTGAGAGTAGTAAAGCTGGGCTCAGTGTGACGTGAGGGTGCATCCAACACACTTACAGTCCAAAGTAAACAAACATGTATGAGTTGAAAGTGAGAGTAGTAAAGCTGGGCTCAGTGTGACGTGAGGGTGCATCCAACACACTTACAGTCCAAAGTAAACAAACATGTATGAGTTGAAAGTGAGAGTAGTAAAGCGGGGCTCAGTGTGACGTGAGGGGTGCATCCAACACACTTACAGTCCAAAGTAAACAAACATGTATGAGTTGAAAGTGAGAGTAGTAAAGCGGGGCTCAGTGTGACGTGAGGGTGCATCCAACACACTTACAGTCCAAAGTAAACAAACATGTATGAGTTGAAAGTGAGAGTAGTAAAGCGGGGCTCAGTGTGACATGAGGGTGCATCCAACACACTTACAGTCCAAAGTAAACAAACATGTATGAGTTGAAAGTGAGAGTAGTAAAGCGGGGCTCGGTGTGACGTGAGGGTGCATCCAACACACTTACAGTCCAAAGTAAACAAACATGTATGAGTTGAAAGTGAGAGTAGTAAAGCGGGGCTCAGTGTGACGTGAGGGTGCATCCAACACACTTACAGTCCAAAGTAAACAAACATGTATGAGTTGAAAGTGACGAGTAGTAAAGCGGGGCTCAGTGTGACGTGAGGGTGCATCCAACGCACTTACAGTCCAAAGTAAACAAACATGTATGAGTTGAAAGTGAGAGTAGTAAAGCGGGGCTCAGTGTGACGTGAGGGTGCATCCAACGCACTTACAGTCCAAAGTAAACAAACATGTATGAGTTGAAAGTGAGAGTAGTAAAGCGGGGCTCAGTGTGACGTGAGGGTGCATCCAACACACTTACAGTCCAAAGTAAACAAACATGTATGAGCTGAAAGTGAGAGTAGTAAAGCGGGGGCTCAGTGTGACGTGAGGGTGCATCCAACACACTTACAGTCCAAAGTAAACAAACATGTATGAGTTGAAAGTGAGAGTAGTAAAGCGGGGCTCAGTGTGACGTGAGGGTGCATCCAACACACTTACAGTCCAAAGTAAACAAACATGTATGAGTTGAAAGTGAGAGTAGTAAAGCGGGGCTCAGTCTGACGTGAGGGTGCATCCAACACACTTACAGTCCAAAGTAAACAAACATGTATGAGTTGAAAGTGAGAGTAGTAAAGCGGGGCTCAGTGTGACGTGAGGGTGCATCCAACACACTTACAGTCCAAAGTAAACAAACATGTATGAGTTGAAAGTGAGAGTAGTAAAGCGGGGCTCAGTGTGACGTGAGGTTGCATCCAACACACTTACAGTCCAAAGTAAACAAACATGTATGAGTTGAAAGTGAGAGTAGTAAAGCGGGGCTCAGTGTGACGTGAGGGTGCATCCAACACACTTACAGTCCAAAGTAAACAAACATGTATGAGCTGAAAGTGAGAGTAGTAAAGCGGGGCTCAGTGTGACGTGAGGGTGCATCCAACACACTTACAGTCCAAAGTAAACAAACATGTATGAGTTGAAAGTGAGAGTAGTAAAGCGGGGCTCAGTGTGACGTGAGGGTGCATCCAACACACTTACAGTCCAAAGTAAACAAACATGTACGAGTTGAAAGTGAGAGTAGTAAAGCTGGGCTCAGTGTGACGTGAGGGTGCATCCAACACACTTACAGTCCAAAGTAAACAAACATGTATGAGTTGAAAGTGAGAGTAGTAAAGCTGGGCTCAGTGTGACGTGAGGGTGCATCCAACACACTTACAGTCCAAAGTAAACAAACATGTATGAGTTGAAAGTGAGAGTAGTAAAGCGGGGCTCAGTGTGACGTGAGGGTGCATCCAACACACTTACAGTCCAAAGTAAACAAACATGTATGAGTTGAAAGTGAGAGTAGTAAAGCGGGGGCTCAGTGTGACGTGAGGGTGCATCCAACACACTTACAGTCCAAAGTAAACAAACATGTATGAGTTGAAAGTGAGAGTAGTAAAGCGGGGGCTCAGTGTGACGTGAGGGTGCATCCAACACACTTACAGTCCAAAGTAAACAAACATGTATGAGTTGAAAGTGAGAGTAGTAAAGCGGGGCTCAGTGTGACGTGAGGGTGCATCCAACACACTTACAGTCCAAAGTAAACAAACATGTATGAGTTGAAAGTGAGAGTAGTAAAGCGGGGCTCAGTGTGACGTGAGGGTGCATCCAACACACTTACAGTCCAAAGTAAACAAACATGTATGAGTTGAAAGTGAGAGTAGTAAAGCGGGGCTCAGTGTGACGTGAGGGTGCATCCAACACACTTACAGTCCAAAGTAAACAAACATGTTATGAGTTTGAAAGTGAGAGTAGTAAAGCGGGGCTCAGTGTGACATGAGGGTGCATCCAACACACTTACAGTCCAAAGTAAACAAACATGTATGAGTTGAAAGTGAGAGTAGTAAAGCGGGGCTCAGTGTGACATGAGGGTGCATCCAACACACTTACAGTCCAAAGTAAACAAACATGTATGAGTTGAAAGTGAGAGTAGTAAAGCGGGGCTCGGTGTGACGTGAGGGTGCATCCAACACACTTACAGTCCAAAGTAAACAAACATGTATGAGTTGAAAGTGAGAGTAGTAAAGCTTGGGCTCAGTGTGACGTGAGGGTGCATCCAACACACTTACAGTCCAAAGTAAACAAACATGTATGAGTTGAAAGTGAGAGTAGTAAAGCGGGGGCTCAGTGTGACGTGAGGGTGCATCCAACACACTTACAGTCCAAAGTAAACAAACATGTATGAGTTGAAAGTGAGAGTAGTAAAGCGGGGCTCAGTGTGACGTGAGGTTGCATCCAACACACTTACAGTCCAAAGTAAACAAACATGTATGAGTTGAAAGTGAGAGTAGTAAAGCGGGGCTCAGTGTGACGTGAGGGTGCATCCAACACACTTACAGTCCAAAGTAAACAAACATGTATGAGTTGAAAGTGAGAGTAGTAAAGCGGGGCTCAGTGTGACGTGAGGGTTGCATCCAACACACTTACAGTCCAAAGTAAACAAACATGTATGAGCTGAAAGTGAGAGTAGTAAAGCGGGGCTCAGTGTGACGTGAGAGGTGCATCCAACACACTTACAGTCCAAAGTAAACAAACATGTATGAGCTGAAAGTGAGAGTAGTAAAGCGGGGCTCAGTGTGACGTGAGGGTGCATCCAACACACTTACAGTCCAAAGTAAACAAACATGTATGAGTTGAAAGTGAGAGTAGCAAAGCGGGGCTCAGTGTGACGTGAGGGTGCATCCAACACACTTACAGTCCAAAGTAAACAAACATGTATGAGTTGAAAGTGAGAGTAGTAAAGCGGGGCTCAGTGTGACGTGAGGGTGCATCCAACACACTTACAGTCCAAAGTAAACAAACATGTATGAGTTGAAGTGAGAGTAGTAAAGCGGGGCTCAGTGTGACGTGAGGGTGCATCCAACACACTTACAGTCCAAAGTAAACAAACATGTATGAGTTGAAAGTGAGAGTAGTAAAGCGGGGCTCAGTGTGACGTGAGGGTGCATCCAACACACTTACAGTCCAAAGTAAACAAACATGTATGAGCTGAAAGTGAGAGTAGTAAAGCGGGGCTCAGTGTGACGTGAGGGTGCATCCAACACACTTACAGTCCAAAGTAAACAAACATGTATGAGTTGAAAGTGAGAGTAGTAAAGCGGGGCTCAGTGTGACGTGAGGGTGCATCCAACACACTTACAGTCCAAAGTAAACAAACATGTATGAGTTGAAAGTGAGAGTAGTAAAGCGGGGCTCAGTGTGACGTGAGGGTGCATCCAACACACTTACAGTCCAAAGTAAACAAACATGTATGAGTTGAAAGTGAGAGTAGTAAAGCGGGGCTCAGTGTGACGTGAGGGTGCATCCAACACACTTACAGTCCAAAGTAAACAAACATGTATGAGTTGAAAGTGAGAGTAGTAAAGCGGGGCTCAGTGTGACGTGAGGGTGCATCCAACACACTTACAGTCCAAAGTAAACAAACATGTATGAGTTGAAAGTGAGAGTAGTAAAGCGGGGCTCAGTGTGACGTGAGGGTGCATCCAACACACTTACAGTCCAAAGTAAACAAACATGTATGAGTTGAAAGTGAGAGTAGTAAAGCGGGGCTCAGTGTGACGTGAGGGTGCATCCAACACACTTACAGTCCAAAGTAAACAAACATGTATGAGTTGAAAGTGAGAGTAGTAAAGCTGGGCTCAGTGTGACGTGAGGGTGCATCCAACACACTTACAGTCCAAAGTAAACAAACATGTATGAGTTGAAAGTGAGAGTAGTAAAGCGGGGGCTCAGTGTGACGTGAGGGTGCATCCAACACACTTACAGTCCAAAGTAAACAAACATGTATGAGTTGAAAGTGAGAGTAGTAAAGCTGGGCTCAGTGTGACGTGAGGGTGCATCCAACACACTTACAGTCCAAAGTAAACAAACATGTATGAGTTGAAAGTGAGAGTAGTAAAGCGGGGCTCAGTGTGACGTGAGGGTGCATCCAACACACTTACAGTCCAAAGTAAACAAACATGTATGAGATGAAAGTGAGAGTAGTAAAGCGGGGCTCAGTGTGACGTGAGGGTGCATCCAACACACTTACAGTCCAAAGTAAACAAACATGTATGAGCTGAAAGTGAGAGTAGTAAAGCGGGGCTCAGTGTGACGTGAGGGTGCATCCAACACACTTACAGTCCAAAGTAAACAAACATGTATGAGTTGAAAGTGAGAGTAGTAAAGCTGGGCTCAGTGTGACGTGAGGGTGCATCCAACACACTTACAGTCCAAAGTAAACAAACATGTATGAGTTGAAAGTGAGAGTAGTAAAGCGGGGCTCAGTGTGACGTGAGGGTGCATCCAACACACTTACAGTCCAAAGTAAACAAACATGTATGAGTTGAAAGTGAGAGTAGTAAAGCGGGGCTCAGTGTGACGTGAGGGTGCATCCAACACACTTACAGTCCAAAGTAAACAAACATGTATGAGTTGAAAGTGAGAGTAGTAAAGCTGGGCTCAGTGTGACGTGAGGGTGCATCCAACACACTTACAGTCCAAAGTAAACAAACATGTATGAGTTGAAAGTGAGAGTAGTAAAGCGGGGCTCAGTGTGACGTGAGGGTGCATCCAACACACTTACAGTCCAAAGTAAACAAACATGTATGAGTTGAAAGTGAGAGTAGTAAAGCGGGGCTCAGTGTGACGTGAGGGTGCATCCAACACACTTACAGTCCAAAGTAAACAAACATGTATGAGTTGAAAGTGAGAGTAGTAAAGCGGGGCTCAGTGTGACGTGAGGGTGCATCCAACACACTTACAGTCCAAAGTAAACAAACATGTATGAGTTGAAAGTGAGAGTAGTAAAGCGGGGCTCAGTGTGACATGAGGGTGCATCCAACACACTTACAGTCCAAAGTAAACAAACATGTATGAGTTGAAAGTGAGAGTAGTAAAGCGGGGCTCAGTGTGACGTGAGGGTGCATCCAACACACTTACAGTCCAAAGTAAACAAACATGTATGAGTTGAAAGTGAGAGTAGTAAAGCGGGGCTCAGTGTGACGTGAGGGTGCATCCAACACACTTACAGTCCAAAGTAAACAAACATGTATGAGTTGAAAGTGAGAGTAGTAAAGCGGGGCTCAGTGTGACGTGAGGGTGCATCCAACACACTTACAGTCCAAAGTAAACAAACATGTATGAGTTGAAAGTGAGAGTAGTAAAGCGGGGCTCAGTGTGACGTGAGGGTGCATCCAACACACTTACAGTCCAAAGTAAACAAAACATGTATGAGTTGAAAGTGAGAGTAGTAAAGCGGGGCTCAGTGTGACGTGAGGGTGCATCCAACACACTTACAGTCCAAAGTAAACAAACATGTATGAGTTGAAAGTGAGAGTAGTAAAGCTGGGCTCAGTGTGGACGTGAGGGTGCATCCAACACACTTACAGTCCAAAGTAAACAAACATGTATGAGTTGAAAGTGAGAGTAGTAAAGCGGGGCTCAGTGTGACGTGAGGGTGCATCAACACACTTACAGTCCAAAGTAAACAAACATGTATGAGCTGAAAGTGAGAGTAGTAAAGCGGGGCTCAGTGTGACGTGAGGGTGCATCCAACACACTTACAGTCCAAAGTAAACAAACATGTATGAGCTGAAAGTGAGAGTAGTAAAGCGGGGCTCAGTGTGACGTGAGGGTGCATCCAACACACTTACAGTCCAAAGTAAACAAACATGTATGAGTTGAAAGTGAGAGTAGTAAAGCTGGGCTCAGTGTGACGTGAGGGTGCATCCAACACACTTACAGTCCAAAGTAAACAAACATGTATGAGTTGAAAGTGAGAGTAGCAAAGCGGGGCTCAGTGTGACGTGAGGGTGCATCCAACACACTTACAGTCCAAAGTAAACAAACATGTATGAGTTGAAAGTGAGAGTAGTAAAGCGGGGCTCAGTGTGACGTGAGGGTGCATCCAACACACTTACAGTCCAAAGTAAACAAACATGTATGAGTTGAAAGTGAGAGTAGTAAAGCGGGGCTCAGTGTGACGTGAGGGTGCATCCAACACACTTACAGTCCAAAGTAAACAAACATGTATGAGTTGAAAGTGAGAGTAGTAAAGCGGGGCTCAGTGTGACGTGAGGGTGCATCCAACACACTTACAGTCCAAAGTAAACAAACATGTATGAGCTGAAAGTGAGAGTAGTAAAGCGGGGCTCAGTGTGACGTGAGGGTGCATCCAACACACTTACAGTCCAAAGTAAACAAACATGTATGAGTTGAAAGTGAGAGTAGTAAAGCGGGGGCTCAGTGTGACGTGAGGGTGCATCCAACACACTTACAGTCCAAAGTAAACAAACATGTATGAGCTGAAAGTGAGAGTAGTAAAGCGGGGCTCAGTGTGACGTGAGGGTGCATCCAACACACTTACAGTCCAAAGTAAACAACATGTATGAGTTGAAAGTGAGAGTAGTAAAGCGGGGCTCAGTGTGACGTGAGGGTGCATCCAACACACTTACAGTCCAAAGTAAACAAACATGTATGAGTTGAAAGTGAGAGTAGTAAAGCGGGGCTCAGTGTGACGTGAGGGTGCATCCAACACACTTACAGTCCAAAGTAAACAAACATGTATGAGTTGAAAGTGAGAGTAGTAAAGCTGGGCTCAGTGTGACGTGAGGGTGCATCCAACACACTTACAGTCCAAAGTAAACAAACATGTATGAGTTGAAAGTGAGAGTAGTAAAAGCTGGGCTCAGTGTGACGTGAGGGTGCATCCAACACACTTACAGTCCAAAGTAAACAAACATGTATGAGTTGAAAGTGAGAGTAGTAAAGCGGGGCTCAGTGTGACGTGAGGGTGCATCCAACACACTTACAGTCCAAAGTAAACAAACATGTATGAGTTGAAAGTGAGAGTAGTAAAGCGGGGCTCAGTGTGACGTGAGGGTGCATCCAACACACTTACAGTCCAAAGTAAACAAACATGTATGAGTTGAAAGTGAGAGTAGTAAAGCGGGGCTCAGTGTGACGTGAGGGTGCATCCAACACACTTACAGTCCAAAGTAAACAAACATGTATGAGTTGAAAGTGAGAGTAGTAAAGCTGGGCTCAGTGTGACGTGAGGGTGCATCCAACACACTTACAGTCCAAAGTAAACAAACATGTATGAGTTGAAAGTGAGAGTAGTAAAGCGGGGCTCAGTGTGACGTGAGGGTGCATCCAACGCACTTACAGTCCAAAGTAAACAAACATGTATGAGTTGAAAGTGAGAGTAGTAAAGCGGGGCTCAGTGTGACGTGAGGGTGCATCCAACACACTTACAGTCCAAAGTAAACAAACATGTATGAGTTGAAAGTGAGAGTAGTAAAGCGGGGCTCAGTGTGACGTGAGGGTGCATCCAACACACTTACAGCAAGAGATGAAGCACAACTTTCATACACTGTCTAACAACTTCACTTTAACACTTTGCGTCTTAACCTTCAGATGATCAGTTTAATGCTCTGCCACCTGAGCTAAAGTGGTTGTAAGGCCTCTTGTTGGCTGCTTTTGAAAACTACTCACACTAAATACAGGTTACAGGACTGCTAAGTGAAGTTTTTGCAGAAATGTAAAGAGGCTAGCATCAGTTGCTGGAACAAGGACTTGAACCCTGGACCCTCAGATTAAAAGTGTGATGCTCTGCTGTCTGAGCTACCCAGTCCCTCTTCAAACCTGATTTGCCCAACATCTAAGAGAACAGCCATATTGGCAACCTCAGGTGGACATGAATTAGTTAGGATGTTCAGTGACAAGCTGGGAACTGTCAAAGCTCAACTCACCAATTGCTTGAACACAAACCTCATTAATGACAATTAAGACACTTTTACATCCTCATCAAGTAAAGAAGGTTTTGACCAAAAAAGAAGCTACTCTCCCGAAGTTGGAGCCAAATGCCTTGGGGACACAAGTTTAATGGTCAGTTGAGACAAATCTATGGCGTCACATTAGTGCCAAAAATCCAAGCGCATAAAAACTGTTATCGCGCGCTGATTCTCCACTTCGTACACGCGCGCGACACCCATTTGCGCGCGTCTGGTGCCTTTGTGCGCGCGCGTGGCGTCTTTTTGCTTGCGCCCGGTGTCTTTGTGCGCCGTCTTGGTTTTGGCACTTTGGGGGCGATTATGTTTAGACCGCCCCTCCTTTCTGATTGGTCAGGCGAAAATAGCTGCAGGCCAATCAGACGTATAGCAGGGCGGGTCATGGTCAATATGTATCAAGATGATACAGCTCCTGTCGACAAACACATTAGAAAAGTCCAAATTAGTGGAGTTGTGGAAAATGCCAATTGAATTTGATCTAAAAGTCTTTAAAGAAGGTAATGTCTCATCTGTTGAGAGAACATCACATAGTTAATGAAGAGTCAAGATCAATATCTCTCTTTTCATACAAGCAGTCCACACATGTCAGTCAATGATGGAAATTATATTTTCAAATGTGTTTTCTTTCCTCACTTGTCTGTTTAAAAAAAATATTGTTATTCATTTAATATTTGTATATGTAAATATTGAATGTATGCCACAATGGGGGACTATTAATTTTCTTTCCTCTGTCTACTTTAAGTTTACACCCGAGTCTACCTGAAGCCACTTATCTATGCCTACTTCTTATCAGGACCACATGATTAGCATATGGGCCTAATTATTGATGTTATGATTGCAATGACTATTTTAGTAGAATAATGAATGACAGGTTATCACTACAACTAAGTAATATGGTTTTAATATTACTATAAAAAGTATTTACGTTTCTGCAAACAACTCAAACTATGGAAAATGAGATATCAGCCCAGATCAGTATAGATGGCAGAGTTAAAAATATGTATTTAAAAAAAACAACAACAAAAGCTAGCTCCATACATTAGGCAAATTCAATCTGAGAATAATAGTATTAAAGACTTACTTGTTCAGCCATGAAAACCTGATTTCCTTTCTTTTTAATCCCAGGGAACTGCCATGGACCTTTCATCATAGATATGAATAAACACTCCATGTTTCTCCATCTTACCTCGGACTGCTGGCCCCCATCATTTTATTGATGTCAATGGTACATGTACTATTTAATTATACACATACATACAATACTCAGACATTTATAACAAATCGAAATTAGTTGAAAATTGAGAAAGTTATGGTTATTTAAATAGTACATGTATGGCGTCACATTAGTGCCAAAAATCCAAGCACATAAAAACTGTTGTCCCGCGCTGATTCTCCACTTCAACTCATTTCCAAACAGTTCGATTTGTTATAAATGTCAGAGTATTGTATATTTAAATAGTACATGTACCATTGACACCAATAAAATGATGGGGACCAGCTGTCCGAGGTAAAATGAAGAAACATGGAGTGTTTATTCATATCATATCATTCATTAATTTGCCTAATGTAGGGAGCTAGCTTTTTTGGTTGTTTTTTAAATACATATTTTAAACTCTGCCATCTGTACTGATCTGGGCTGATATCTCATTTTCCATAATTTGAGTTGTTTGCAGAAACGTAAATACTTTTTATAGTAATATTAAAACCATATTCATTAATTGTAGTGATAGCCTGTCATTCATTATTCTACTAAAATAGTCATTGCAATCATAACATGAATAATTAGGCCCATATCAATCAATGTTTATTTATATAGCCCTAAATCACAAATGTCTCAAAGGACTGTACAAACCACTACGACTACGACATCCTCGGAAGAACCCACAGAATGCTAATCATGTGGTCCTGATATGAAGTAGGCATAGATAAGTGGGTTCGGGTAGACTCTGGTGTCAACTTCAAGTAGATAGAGGGAAGAAAATTAATAAATGAATCACATTAACTATGTGATGTTCTCTCAACAGATGAGACATGACCTTCTTCAAAGACTTTTAGATCAAATTCAATTGACATTTTCCACAACTCCACTAAATGTGGATGATTTAGAATGTGTTTGTCGACAGGAGCTGTATTATCTTGATACATATTGACCATGACCCGCCCTGCTATACTTCAGATTGACGCTCAGCTTTTTTGGCCTGACCAATCAGAAAGGAGGGGCCGTCTAAGCATACCCGCGCCCAAAGTGCCAAAACGAAAATGCACCGCGCGCACGAAGTGGATAATCAGCACGCGATAACAGTTTTTATGCGCTTGGATTTTTGGCACTAATGTGACGCCATACAAATAGTCAGCTACTTTTGTTGAAGTCCAATTGACAGCGAAATGAACAAGGTACACAACAGGGTATTTAAACAGGATGGTTTCAAAGGGTTTCAGGCAGGTTAAATGAAGTTTAATTGTATGCAATATTCCTAACATTTATGGTAGTAAAACATTCTTCAATGATGTGGCCTCATTTTGGTATATTTTTAATTACATCTGCGGTCCCCTCCAAGGTTTCTCATTGTCATCCCATTGGGTTGAGTTTTTTCTTGCCCTGATTTGGGATCTGAGCCAAAGATGTTGTTGGGGCTTGTGCAGCCCTTTGAGACACTTGTGATTTAGGTCAACTAAGTCAACTTTGATTGTTTGATACTAAAGTGACTCAAAAATCAGAGTTAGTATGAGGTGATGCTAACCTTCGATAGCTCAGTTGGTAGAGCGGAGGACTGTAGTTGCTCATGCTGAAATCCTTAGGTCGCTGGTTCAAATCCGGCTCGAAGGATTACTCTTTTTTTTTAAATAATTAAATCAAGATAAACAACACAAGATACACTTACAATTAGTGCACCAACCCAAAACATCCCTCCCTCATTCTCACTCATTCATACATTACATTTCTGTGTGATGTGGTTCAAATAAGAATCCAAATAATGTCTTACATCCTGAGGATGTAAACTGTGTGTTGTTTTGGCGTAAGATATTTACCAAACACAACCTGTCCTACAGTAAGAGGTTTCTTTCTGTAGGGATAGTGATGCAATGGATTATGTGTCTCACTACGGACTAGAAGATTCTAGGTTCAACTCCTGGCCAGCCTGCTGTTGTTTGTTAACTCAACTGAAACAGTATTCTGTACAATTTTAGGGGGAGTTTATTTTGCTTTTTTTTTAAATCTACTAACTGAAACATGTGTTTGTTTTCTCTTTATTATTGCGAATGTATAACTGGTAGTTGTATCTGTTCTTATACCATTTAAACTATCTTTCTTCCAAGCATGGTTCATCTACACTTGAATAATTAATTATTAGCCAGCTAAGAACTTTTGAACATTTCTAAAAAATCTGCCAAATGTTTGCAACAATCATAACATTCTCGGTAGTAAAACATTCTTCAGAAGCATTTTGGTACATTTTTTAGAGACCCTGAAATGCTCAGTCATGGAGTGTAAGACATTCTTTTTGAGCTTCCGGGATTCAAGTACCTGTTCTGCTGACCAATACTAGACTTTGAGACCCCTTGGAAAGACCTCCTTCCACCCCTCAAAAGTCACCAATAGGGCAGACCTTGGTTACATTTGAATGTGTAAACCCAAGCAAATGTTGTATAGCTGAAATAGCTCAGTTGGGAGAGCGTCAAACTGAAGATCTGAAGGTCCCTGGTTCAATCCCGGGTTTCAGCACAACTCGGTGAGTTTCCAAATCAAATCTTCTTACTAAAAAGCCTTCTGTGGCTCTTACAATACTGAAATGGTCTCCCTGACCTGCCAACCTTGCTGGTGGAATCCTAGTATCAGTAGTGACACACCTTTCCTCTCTTTTTAATTTGGACAAGCGTTACGTGGTTTAACGGTGTATCGTTCCTTAAGCCAATGTTTGGTCTTTAACTGAGCCTTACATCGGGCTGTTTCAAACACAAATTTGTTGCCTTAAGGGTTTGTCTTGGACTGTATAACTTGAAAGTGAGAGTAATAAAGCTGAGCTCAGTGTGAGGTGAAGGTGCATCTAACACACCTACAGCAAAATATTAACCACAACTTTTTCATACAGATACACTGTCTAACAATTTGTGTTTAAGGTATTGTGGTTAAACCTTCAGATGATCACACTAACGCTCTCCCACCTGAACTAAAGTGGATGTGAGGGATGTTTTTGAATTTCAGTTTTTCAAATGAAATAGAGAAAAAAACAATCATTGTTGAAAACTGTTTAAAATTAAATATAGATTCGAAGGACTGCTGCAGGGGGGTAAAGGGACATTTTTTGAGAATTGTATGGAGGTCAGCATCAGCCACTTGAACAGGGACTTGAACCCTGGACCCTCAGATTAAAAGTCTGATGCTCTGCCGACTGAGCTACCCAGGACCTTGATATGCTGATATGTCCAACATCTGAGAGAACATCCATATTGGCAATCTCAGGTGAAAGTGAATTAGTCAGCATGTTCAGTGACAAGCTGGGAACTGTCAAAGTTCAAGCTCCCCAAGTGCTTGAACACAAAGCTCATTTTTGACAGATAGGCCAGTTTTACATCCTCATCAACAAAGAAGGTTTTGACCAAAAAAGAAGCTCCTCTCCCGAAGTTGCCAACTCTGAGCTGGATTTAACTTGGATGCTCCCCAGAGTTTTGCCAGAAGCATTTTGTTTCAATTTTTAGTGGAGGTTAGCTGCAACAGGTAGAGCTGGTGAAGGCCCAGGCTGCAACAAATAGAAGGTCACTAGATTTTAAAGTCCAACATAAGCAGTCAGTAAAGCCCTGTTTTGGTAGTAAGCCTCATGTAAACTGTGTGTTCCTTTGCCTAAGATGTTTACAATATACAACCTGTACGAAATTACAGGGCACGGAGCTAGTGGTGCAATGGATAACATGTCTGACTACGGATCAGAAGATTCTAGGTTCAACTCCTGACTAGCTCGTTGTTTTTTGTTAATTGAACTGAAACAAAATTCAGTGCTGTTTCTTCGGGAGTGTTTTTTTGCATTTAAAATAAATATCTACTAACTGGAACATGCATTTTTTTTATGTTTTATTATTGTGAATAGATAACTGGAAGTTGTATCTGTTGTTATACTCGGGACATTCATTTAGAATAAAGTGGATGAGGAAAAATGTGACACAAAACAAATCTTACCTGAGCACGCCTTCCTCTTGTTAGAGTAAAACATGTTGGGGCTTGGTCACTAGCATTCAAACTAGATGTGACTATTCTGTCTATGAACATGAACAGGGAAAGCAAACACATTATCATTCAGGATGGTTTGTTACAGCTGTGATTGGTATAGTGGTTAGTACTCTGTGTTGTGGCTGTAGTAACCCTGGTGTGACTCCGGGTCATGGCACCATACCCTTCCTGTACTTTTTTGATGATTTTTGAAAAAAGAGGTATCTTGTTCCCTCTGGTAAGTGGTTGAACAAGATGTGAAACCAACCAGGTACTCTGGTGAAATTAAAAATATCTATTTGATGTCATTACAGTATTGTCCTTGATGCATCATTTAATATGACTGATGTGTGCTTTGTGCTGTTACTTTATCACTTGGTAAAATTGTATTATAAACTCAGTCAATCGATCAAAACTTTCTTTCTTTTATTTCTTTCTTGTGTTTATTCCGAACATGAACATACTTACAACATAATACATCAGACACTTTAATACCATTTCACATTACATCATGTCCGAAAAGGAGTAGGAAGAAGCAAAGCTTATTTAATCCTACCCCTTTCCCACTTCAGAGCGTTTACAAATATATACATTCATTTACTGACCTTTTTTGTAGTAAAATAGTGAAATGACATCCGTGAATGAGTAATACAACAGTTTTGTAATATGTAATTCATTAATTCAGTCATTATTAGTGTACTGAGATGAAGAATATCTTATTTTCAATTATGTTGAAGTTTTTCTCATAATTCCTCTTCTTTGTACTTTATAAGCACTATTAATCTGAACAACCTCTTAAACTGGATCATATCAGTACAATTTTTAAGTTCATTACTTAATCCATCCATCAATCCATCCATCTTCTTCCACTTAACCGAGGTCAGGTCACGGGCGCAGCAGCCTAAGCAGGGAAGCCCAGACTTCCCTCTCCCCGGTCACTTTGTCCAGCTCTTCCCGGGGGAACCCAAGGCGTTCCCAGGCCAGCCGGGAGACATAGTCTTCCCAACGTGTCCTGGGTCTTCCCCGTGGCCTCCTACCGGTTGGACGTGCCCTAAATCCTGACCAGATGCCCGAACCACCTCATCAGGCGCCTCTCCATGTGGAGGAGCAGTGGCTTTACTTTGAGGTCCCCTCGGATGACAGAGCTTCTCACCCTATCTCTAAGGGAGAGACCCACCACCCAGGTGGAGGAAACTCATTTGGGCCGCTTGTACCCGTGATCTTGTCCTTTCGGTCACAACCCAAAGCTCATGACCATAGGTGAGGATGGGAACGTAGATCGACCGGTAAATTTAGAGCTTTGCCTTTCGGCTCAGCTCCTTCTTCATCGATACAGCGTGCGCATTACGATCCGCCTGTCGATCTCACCATCCACTCTTCCCTCACTCGTAAACAAGACTCCGAGGTACTTGAACTCCTCCACTTGGGGCAGGGTCTCCTCCCCAACCCGCAGATGGCACTCCACCCTTTTCCGGGCAAGAACCATGGACTCACACTTGGAGGTGCTGATTCTCATCCCAGTCGCTTCACATTAGGCTGCGAACCGATCCAGTGAGAGCTGAAGATCCTGGCCAGATGAAGCCATCAGGACCACATCATCTGCAAAAAACAGAAACATAATCCTGCAGTCACCAAACCGGGTCCCCTCAACGCCTTGACTGCGCCTCGAAATTCTGTCCATAAATGTTATGGACTTGAATCCTGGAAGTCAGAATGAAAGTCTGATGTTCTTATAACAGAGCACTTCAGGGTTTCTTCACAACACGTAAAAATAAATAAAAATGAAGCAAGATGCTTCTGGCAACATTTTACTTGCATATTTGACCCCGTTCTTGGAAATACTGGTAGATTTGATTGACATGTGTTGCTTTCTTGACACAGAGCCAGTTCAAAGCAATGTTCTCAAATGTTTAGCAGGGTTAAGGTCCAGTCTCCGGAACGGACATTCCAGAAACCTGCCTGAAACCCTTTGAAAACAGTTTTTATGTGTGTTTAATATTGTTGTCTTGTTGGAAAAGCTGCTTGTGTACAAAGATCAGCCTTTTCACTCCTGATTGGAGGTGAGGCAAAGTCTCATCTGACCAGTAAACTTTTCTCCCAAAACTGCCTTGGGTTCAAGCACTTGGCGGGCTTGAGGTTTGACAGTTTCCACTCTGTCACTAAACATCCATCCATCCATTTTCTACTGCTTATCACTTAAAACTGGACAATTCAAGGCATGAGCCGACTACAGCAGTGATGAACAAACAATATGAAAGTAGGTTTGAGGTTCTAGGTCACATGACTAAAGCTACTGACAATTGAAATGTTCTTAGTGAGCTAATGACAAGTACTTTATTGACGGTCCCTTAAAGTAAAGCACTTGTCAGCAGGGACTGACAGACGTGGCATGAGTTTTCAAACAGTCAGCCTGGCTGGATGTTGAATGTCTGTTGAATATCCAACTTGGAACTCATTTGACCTCTGGTTGGCATTTGGAGATCACTCCAGCAGCACTGAGAGCAGTCTGAGTCAAACTACCTTGAGATAAATGTTGCAATTGTCAATGCCAACAAAGAAATGGACTCAAAAAACGCTATAGAAGTCATGGTAGCTTGATGCTAATATACATTGGCTTTGCTATTGACATGCTACTGATTAGCATTAGCAATTTCTCATGACGTTAACACCCACCAAATGAGTTAATTAAAACTATAACTAAGATGAATGTTAGAATCAGACAGCTGGTGCATAATAAATCCAATATATTCAGTATTAACACTTTTTTGGGCGCAACAAAAAACATTATGAATTTACACTACAGCCATCTAGCGTACTGGACTTGCAAATGTAAATAAAGCTACATGTAAATGATGATATGAAAACAAAAAAACAAAAAACAAAGGGTAACGAAAGGACTGCAGTTATCAATAATAATCTTATTTTTAAATTTTGCAATACAAATTTATCACAAACAATCAATATTATTAACACACACAAAAGTACCAAAAAGTCGTACTGTTGAGGACTGGTATTGATTTGGAGGTACTGGAATTTGTTCCGAATCGGTTGAAATGTGAACAGTACCCATCCCTACCAGCAAGTGTTGTTGTACTGGAAACTAATTTACAAACACAACTTCATCACACACAATACTCCACTATGGAATTGTTCTTATATTAAAATGAGAAACAAATCCATCTCCGAACAGCAATGGTTTGAAAAAGGCATTTGGTCGCTGATGTACTTATTGACTGATAACATTTTTATTATTTGATTATTTCATGAAGTACAACCTGGAACAAGAAAAATACTCATAACTTAAAAGTTTCCATTCTTTCTAAGGCAAAAGAGTTAATGAAAGAAAAAAAGTCGGAATTGACCACTTAAAGTCATATTTTGGATGTTGTTTTGCAATTGCAGACAACACTTGTTCGATCTGTGATTGGGAAACACAATAAACAGTTTATTTTAAGAATGTATGCAAAGTAAATCTCTGTGGGATGATGTACAATATTGGCTTTTGTCTGACACTCCAAACTTTGACTGATATTGATGTTGTTGTGGGCATGTTAAAAAAGAAAAAAAAAAACATAAAAAAAATGTTTCAAACACAATACTGGATTTATTTAATATATCGACAAATGTAAGTTTGTAAAAACAAAACCATCCCTTCACAAAAATAATCTGCCTTTTTCTCTCACGTTTAGATTACGTAAAGGTCTGGGGACATACATATAAAATAATCACAACACAATCATCATAATACAGAGTAATAACGATAATTAAAGAGACCCAACAAATGATTCATAAAATCACACATTTTAAAATTGTATAAAAGACAACTGTTTAAATGATGTATAAAGTAAATAATAATATGCTTCCTGAAGTGGTCCAGAAGATGTTTCAGATGTGAACCAGTACATATGTATATCATATAAAGGTGATAATCTATGGCAGGGGTGGCCAACTAGTCAGAGACTAAGAGCCACTTTTTTTTCTGTGTTACTGCTAAGAGCCACATCATACACATGGGTACACATGAAAATCATCTTTTAATAATGTATGCAAGCATACACAGACCTCTGCTCAGCCAGATCTAATGAAAATAACCACACCAACATGATATCAGTAATTTTCAACAGTTAACATTGTTTGCACTGTCTCACACACACAAACTCTCAGTTCAAGCAAGTCCATAAACAATAATAGAATAATTTTCAATAACATCTTTCTCTTACTATGCTGCTTAGTGAGACTTCTGGCATTCCTTATCTTGAACAATCCTCTTCAAATCTGGCTTGTATTCTGTTGTTGCCACTCTAAGCAATTCTTTCAAATGAGTGTAAGTCAGAACAGATCAATGCTTTGATTTCACATGTTTCAGGGTAGAAAACACAGACTCGCAGACGTACGCTGACCCAAACATGGACAGTATCTTAAGCGCAGCTCGTTTGATGTTGGGGTATTTTTCAATTGGCACACTTTTCCAGAACTCAATGGTCCCTTCCCTTAAAACAGCTTTCAGTTGATCCTCCTCACAAAGGTCGATCATCTCCAACTCAGCCGCAGCCTCATCTGTGACGAGCAGGGCTTTCAAACAGTCTGTCTCCGAATTAAATGGGTCGACGAGGATCGTAATCTGTGGTCTTTTCAGTTGTAGATCACAGAACCGGGTCACAAACCTTTTGTGCATGTTTGCAACCAGTGTTGTATATCTGTCTCTTTTCTCGTTTGACGTCACTCAAACAGGCTTAATGGTCAGTGTGCCATCTAGCTGTAGGGGGAGTGAATGACAGCGCCAGCCAAGCATTTTTGACGCATGTCATGTGACAGCTCCTGAAGAGCCGCATGAAACTAGTTAAAGAGCCGCATGAGGCTCGCGAGCCGCGGGTTGGCCAGGCCAGATCTATGGGATTATTAACAATTACAAATACAAATATGTAATACTTTCATATTTCAAACTATCTTAATCTATAAATGTAGAAGCATGTTGACAAGATTGTGTTAGACAAACAACAATGTCACACATGTTATATGTGCTGATGTTGTTAGAAAGTCAAAATGAAAGTCTGGACAGTTTATTTCAAATCCTGCAGTTTCATTTGCTGCTGCTGTTCTCACCAGCACACTTGTGTTTCTTACACTGGTACTTAGAAGACAATCTTTCACCACACGCACTGCAACTCAACACTTTCTCTCCTGGGTGTCTTCTCATGTGTCTTACAAGGCTTGATCTTTCACAAAAGCTTCTGTTGCAGACTGAACAGGAATGTGATTTTTCTCCAGTGTGTGTTCTAGTGTGTCTTTTCAAATGTTGACTTTGTGTAAAACCTTTACCACAGATTGAACAAGAAAAAGATTTTTCATCAGTGTGTGTTCTCATGTGTACTTTCAAATGTTGACTTCTTGTAAAACCTTTACCACAGATTGAACAAGAAAAAGGTTTTTCACTAGCGTGTCTTCTCATGTGTACTTTCAAATGTTGACTTTGTGTAAAACCTTTACCACAGGTAGAACAGGGAAAAGGTTTTTCACCAGTGTGTGTTCTCTTGTGTACTTTCAAACTCTGACTTTGTGTAAAACCTTTACCACAGGTTGAACAGGAAAAAGGTTTTTCACCAGTGTGTGTTCTCTTGTGTCTTTTCACATCCTGACTTTGTGTAAAACCTTTACCACAGGTTGAACAGGAAAAAGTTTTTTCACCAGTGTGTGTTCTCATGTGTCTTTTCAAATGGTGACTTTGTGCAAAACCTTTACCACAGAGTGAACAAGAAAAAGGTTTTTCTCCAGTGTGTGTTCTCATGTGTGTTTTCAGAAGACTATGGTATTTAAAAGTTTTGTGAGAGTGAGAAGATGTGAAGTGAGTGTTGTCAGTGTGACATGTCTTATCATCTTTAGAGTCTTCATCATCAGTGTCAGGAGAGTGTGACGTTGTGTCCTCACTATCTGATAGTGGAGCTAAGAGCTTGTCTGCTTGTGATCCTCCACAGTGGTCTCCATCAGCTTCTGTTGTCATGTGTTGTGTTGAGCTGCTGCTTGGAGGCTCCCCCCCACCCCTCTCCTCACTTTCACCTTTCACCTCATCATCTTCACTCTTCACAGGGACACCAGTCACTGGGAACTCCTCCAACCATTTAGGCTGACTGATGCCCTCTTCCTCCTCTTCCTCTTTAATGTGCGGCGCCTCTTGGTCCTCTTCTTCCTCTTTAATGTGAGGGGTCAGTGGGTTCTCTTGCTCCTTAAAGTGAGGGGTCAGTGGGTCCTCCTCTGCATTTTTGATGTGTAAGATCAGTGGGTCCTCCGCTAGCCCTTCAATGTGAAGGGTCAGTTTAACATTATGGGTCTGTGGCGTCTCGTCTTCCTCTTTAATGTAGGGGGGCTTTGGCTCCTCTCCTGCCTCTTTGATGTGTTGGGAATGTGGTACCTCTTCTTCCTCGTGTATGTGGGGGTACTGTGGTTCCTCCTCCTGCTCATGAGGAAGATGTTCTTCATCGATGTCTGCGGGACAAGAGAAAACAAAACATTCTTGATAAAAGTCCAGCTTTGCTCAGTCACATGAGACATTGTCTTGCACCAACATATGATCTCACAATCTCATCAGTTTCCCCTCACAGCAGTCAGGGTACTTCCAGCTGACACATTAAAATACCTTCAGCAGAATGCCTTTCCAGGCCAACGTTCAATCCACCTTATTCATATAAAAACATCCTAAAAGTCATTCCTGCAATCCTTAATGGTAGACACCATATGTGAAAGTGTGCTGTTCTCCCTCTGAATAAGTCATACACACACAGGAAATAATGTACCACATGCCAGCCCCCACGCAGTAGTACTAGTGATGAGCTCCCCCTGCTGGTGGACAATAATTACTTTAATTTTCACATTCATCTTTAGAGACATGTCTGTTATAAAAGAAGCATGAGCACAGTCAACATGTTGGCCAAGAAAGATGACATCTGTTTTGCTTTCATTTAGATAGTGTCACCACAGTTAAACTGGGAAGAAGTAATCAGATTACTGACTACACCTTCAAAAGATAACTTATTTACCTTATTAATAATAGTAATATTGGATTATATTAATTTAGAGCGTTTCTAGACACTCAAATAGCGTTACAGTGAGAACTGAGAAGGCATCATTCATGCAGTCCACACATTATCAAAATCAGAATCAGACAGACCGTATTTCCTTGAATTGCCGCCGGGTATATAGTATGCGCCTGCCTAGAATTACTGCCGGGTCAAACTCGTTTTGCAAACTAATTAGCGCGTTCTTAGAATTACCGCCGGCTCAGGATTAACGCCGGGTCAAAGTTGTTTCGCCAAGTAATTAGCATATGCCTAGAATTTCTGCCGGGTCAAACTCGTCACGTCACGAGTGACACTTCACCTGTCATCATTTTCAAAATGGAAGAGACTGATTTCAATAATTTGAAATTGCATAAAGGGAAGAAGATTAAGAGCTATTCAGTAGGATTTAAGGTCCAAGCTATTGAATATGCTAAAAAAAATAGTAAGCAGCTATGTTTTATTAATATACCATAGGTGTGTGTGTCAAATATGAGTCATTGTGTTAGAGGGCGCTTGTGATCCTTCTTGCGACTACTGAGCTGCAGAAGAAGTGACAACAAGCAGCATGAGTGAGCAATGTGTGTTTATTTTTTCCTCTCGCTTGCACTTTTAACATGGAGGATTACATATCTAAAATAAAACAATTTTCTTAACCGGACTCTCAATCGAAGAAGGAGGTAATAAAGGAAGATCTCCATCGAGACAGAGAGACTTTTAAAACTGAAAAAAGATAAGGAAGACTTCTTTAAACAAGTTATCGATGCTTTTGATCAGAAGGAGCTGTGCATGGACTTCATTTATAAGTAAAGGTAAGACCATAATAACTTTTTTTTATTAAATGTGCTTTTCATGATGTATCCTTACATCACACTCAAATTTTTAAGCGCAGGCCTAAATACACCGCATGCCTTTGGTAAGTGCCGGAGTGAGAAGAGGTTTTACATTAATTAGCGCCCCGGCGGCAATTCAAGGAAATACGGTACTTTATTAATCCCCAAGGGGAAGTTAAAACTTTCAGCAATATGGTAAGATACATTTAATAATAATAATAATAATAATAATAAGTAGATGAGGCAATTGTTCAAGGAATTGTGTGTGAATGCAGACAATACTCACAAGACCACAACTCTTCTTCTCTCACCTTCCCAAAGTAATAATCTAGTCAATAATCACTGAACTCATCAAAAAAATAAGGCATATTATATCAACAATGACTTTTTTTCAAGATGGCGCCCCCCCCCGTGACTGACGTCTTTGCGTCGTCCTCCTGACAACATTTACGTTTTTTATTTATTATGCAAACCCCGTTTCCATATGAGTTGGGAAATTGTGTTAGATGTAAATATAAACAGAATACAATGATTTGCAAATCCTTTTCAAGCCCTATTCAGTTGAATATGCTACAAAGACAAAATATTTGATGTTCAAACTCATAAACTTTTTTTTTTTGTTGCAAATAATAATTAACTTAGAATTTCATGGCTGCAACACGTGCCAAAGTAGTTGGGAAAGGGCATGTTCACCACTGTGTTACATCACCTTTTCTTTTAACAACACTCAATAAACGTTTGGGAACTGAGGAAACTAATTGTTGAAGCTTTGAAAGTGGAATTCTTTCCCATTCTAGTTTTATGTAGAGCTTCAGTCGTTCAACAGTCCGGGGTCTTCCATCCATCCATTTCCCACCGCTTATTCCCTTTTGGGGTCGCCGGCACCCATCTCAGCCACAATCGGGTGGAAGGCGTGGGACATCCCGGACAAGTCTCCACCTCATGGCAGGGCCAACACAGATAGACAGACAACATTCACACTCACATTCACACACTAGGGACCATTTAGTGTTGCCAATCAACCTATCCCCAGGTGCATGTCTTTGGAAGTGGGAGGAAGCCGGAGTACCCGGAGGGAACCCACGCATTCACGGGGAGAACATGCAAACTCCACACAGAAAGATCCAGAGCCTGGGATTGAACCCAAGACTACAGGACCTTCGTATTGTGAGGCAGACGCACTAACCCTTCTTCCACCGTGAAGCCCAGTCCGGGGTCTTGTTGTCGTATTTTACACTTCATAATGCGCCACACATTTTCCATGGGAGACAGGTCTGGACTGCAGGCAGGCCAGTCTAGTACATGCACTATTTCACTACAAAGCCACGCTGTTGTAACACGTGGCTTGGCATTGTTTTGCTGAAATAAGCAGGGGCATCCATGATAACGTTGCTTGGATGACAACATATGTTGCTCCAAAACCTGTATGGACCATTCAGCATTAATGGTGCCTTCACAGATGTGTAAGTTACCCATGCCTTGGGCACTAATACACCCCCATACCATCACACATGTGTAAGTTACCCATGTCTTGGGCACTAATACACCCCCATACCATCACACATGTGTAAGTTACCCATGCCTTGGGCACTAATGCACCCCCATACCATCACACATGTGTAAGTTACCCATGCCTTGGGCACTAATACACCCCCATACCATCACACATGTGTAAGTTACCCATGTCTTGGGCACTAATACACCCCCATACCATCACACATGTGTAAGTTACCCATGCCTTGGGCACTAATACACCCCCATACCATCACACATGTGTAAGTTACCCATGTCTTGGGCACTAATACACCCCCATACCATCACACATGTGTAAGTTACCCATGCCTTGGGCACTAATGCACCCCCATACCATCACACATGTGTAAGTTACCCATGCCTTGGGCACTAATACACCCCCATACCATCACACATGTGTAAGTTACCCATGTCTTGGGCACTAATACACCCTCATACCATCACAGATGTGTAAGTTACCCATGCCTTGGGCACTAATACACCCCCATACCATCACACATGTGTAAGTTACCCATGCCTTGGGCACTAATACACCCCCATACCATCACAGATGTGTAAGTTACCCATGCCTTGGGCACTAATACACCCCCATACCATCACACATGTGTAAGTTACCCATGCATTGGGCACTAATACACCCCCATACCATCACACATGTGTAAGTTACCCATGTCTTGTTCACTAATACACCCCCATACCATCACACATGTGTAAGTTACCCATGCCTTGGGCACTAATACACCCCCATACCATCACACATGTGTAAGTTACCCATGCCTTGGGCACTAATACACCCCCATACCATCACACATGTGTAAGTTACCCATGCCTTGGGCACTAATACACCCCCATACCATCACACATGTGTAAGTTACCCATGCCTTGGGCACTAATACACCCCCATACCATCACACATGTGTAAGTTACCCATGCCTTGGACACTAATACACCCCCATACCATCACACATGTGTAAGTTACCCATGCCTTGGGCACTAATACACCCCCATACCATCACACATGTGTAAGTTACCCATGCCTTGGGCACTAATACACCCCCATACCATCACACATGTGTAAGTTACCCATGCCTTGGGCACTAATACACCCCCATACCATCACACATGTGTAAGTTACCCATGCCTTGGGCACTAATACACCCCCATACCATCACACATGTGTAAGTTACCCATGCCTTGGGCACTAATACACCCCCATACCATCACACATGTGTAAGTTAGTCATGTCTTGTTCACTAATACACCCCCATACCATCACACATGTGTAAGTTACCCATGCCTTGGGCACTAATACACCCCCATACCATCACACATGCTGGCTTTTCAACTTTGCGCCAATAACAATCCGGATGGTTATTTTCCTCTTTGTTCCGGAGTACACCACATCCACAGTTTCCAAATATAATTTGAAATGAAGACTCGTCAGACCACAGAACACTTTTCCACTTTGCATCAGTCCATCTTAGATGAGCTCGGGCCCAGCCAAGCCGGCGGTGTTTCAGGGTGTTGTTGGTAAATGGGTTTGGCTTTGCATAGTAGAGTTTTAACTTGCACTTACAGATGTAGCGACCAACTGTAGTTACTGACTGTGGTTTTATGAAGTGTTCCTGAGCCCCTGTGGTGATATCCTTTACACACTGATGTCAGTTTTTGATGCAGTACCGCCTAAGGCAGGGGTAGGGAACCTATGGCTCTAGAGCCAGATGGGGCTCTTTTGATGACTGCACCTGGCTCTCAGATAAATCTTAGCTGACATTGCTAAACATGGTAAGTAATGAATAATTCTGCCGGTAATCATAGTGTCAAAAATAACGTTCAAAATATAAAATATTTTCATGCATTTTAATCCATCCATCCGGTTTCTACCGCACCTGTTCAAGAAGTCGCATTAATGGTAAGAAGTATTTTATTTATTGTTGGTTAGCTTCAGAATAACAATGTTATTAAAAATAATAAGAGACTTATTATACTCAAAAAAATGTTGGACTTACTTAAAAATGAATGCATCATCATCATGTATTGTTATTCCTTTCATTAAAATGCATATATACAAGCCACGTACAATTGACACTTTCATTGTTTTTTTTGTTTCTTATACATTTCCATGATCAGAAAGGAGCAGATGGAAGAATAATATTCTTATATTTATCTGCCCCCCTTTTTAACACCAATTATTTTCGATGACTTTATAACTGTTCCCTCCAACAACACCCGAACTCCAACATACTTTTCAATTGTCCTTTAAGTATTTTCACAATGACACGTCCAATCAAATCAAAATTCAGTTTGATATAATTCCAGTTTTCTCTTTTTATAACTTTTTAAAAACAAAGGTATTCTCACAGCTTTTTAAGTCTTTGTTTAGAGAATATCATGCTTTCACAGCAACAACAGACAAGCACATTTGTTTCAAATTTGTTGGCACTCTTGGATGTTTAAAGTCATACGGCCTTCTGTGGTTCTCATCTTCAGATGTGAACACACAACTTTTGTACGTCCTTTGGAAGAATTGTATTTCTCGCTTTGAACAGCATTAATAGACTATTCAATTCTACAATGTCTTTTAGTTTTAGTAATTGTGACCTAATGAAGTGGTTTTGTGTGGTCTCTATATCGTACTTTAAAAATTATACAAATTGCTCGTTTCTGTGAAATAAAAGCATTATGTTGATATGATATGTATTTCCCAATATTTCTGCACAATAATTGAAATAAGATAGAATAATAGTTGTATTCAGTCTTAAAAAAAATATTATATGGCTCTCACGGAAATACTTTTTAAAATATTTGGCTTGTATGGCTCTCTCAGCTAAAAAGGTTCCTGACCCCTGGCCTAAGGGATCAAAGGTCCGTAATATCATCGCTTATGTGCAGTGATTTCCCCAGACTCTCTGAACCTTTTGATGATTTTACGGACCGTAGATGGTAAAACCCTAAATTCCTTGCAATAGCTTGTTGAGAAATGTTGTTCTAAAACTGTTCGACAATTTGCTTACAAAATGATGACACTCTACCAATCCTTGTTTGTGAATTACTTAACATTTCACGGAAGCTGCTTTTATACCCAATCATGGCACCCACCTGTTCCCAATTAGCCTGCACACCTGTGGGATGTTCCAAATAAGTGTTTGATGAGCATTCCTCTACTTAATCCGTATTCATTGCCACCTTTCCCAACTTCTTTGTCATGTGTTGCTGGCATCAAATTCTAAAGGTAATGATTATTTGCAAAAAAAAAAAAGTTTATCAGTTTGAACATCAAATATGTTGTCTTTGTAGCATATTCAACTGAATATGGCTTGAAAATGATTTGCAAATCATTGTATTCCGTTTATATTTACATCTAACACAATTTCCCAACTCATATGGAAACGGGGTTTGTAGTACTAATTTGCATCCTAAATGCAAAGTTTTTGCATGCAACAGTGAGATAAAACAGAGATGCACTTCTGGACATCGGAAAAGCTCACCACGAGCTCACTTATAGTCTGACGGACTTCAACTTTCTGCTACGACGAGAGCCAGCTAACCACAAAACAACAACAACAAGACAGCGGGGCTACATGCTAGGCTAAAGGCTAGAGCTACACAACCACCACTACCTAGCCTGCTGCTAGCTAACTTGCGCTCACTCGACAACAAGCTGGATGAGCTGAGAACCAGGACTACATCCCAACGTGAACTGAGAGAATGCTGTGCTCTTATTTACGCGGAAACCTGGCTTTCGGACAGCATCCCAGACTCTGCTATCCAGCTAACAACGCACTCAGTTTACCGTGAAGGCCGGACAAAGGCTTCAAGAAAGGCGGAGGCGGGGTCTGTGTTTACGTGAGTAACCGCTGGTGCTCGGACGTACAGGTGGTTGAAAGACACTGCTCGGACAACATTGAGTTGTTGATGGTGAAATGCAGACCTTTTTACCTGCCAAGGGAGTTCAGTGCAGTGTTTATACTGTCTGTTTACATCCCGCCACGGGCGGACTCCACTACAGCGCTAAAGCTGCTGCATGACGTCATCAGTAAACAAGAGACCCCACACCCTGATGCTGCGTTCACGGTAGCTGGGAACCACCTAAAGAGTGTCCTCCCAAAATACCATCAATATGTGAACTTTACTACGAGGGAGATAAACACCCTGGACCAGGTGTACTGCAACGTGAGGGGAGCCTACAAGGCTGTACCCAGACCACACTTTGGACTATCTGATCACATCTCAGCTTTTCTACATCCAGCGTACAGACCGCGTCTCAAGCAAGCCCCCCCCCAGTGAGTAAAACTGTTCAAGTTTGGAATGAAGACACTGAACTAGTGCTTCAGGACTGCTTTGGGAGTACAGACTGGGACATGTTCAAAACTGCTGCTCAGAGGGAGGATGGTACTGTGAACATGGAGGAACATGCTTCCAGTGTAACTGGCTACATCAGTACGTGTGTGGAAAACATTGTTCCCCAAAAACAATACAAGATATACCCAAACCAAAAACCCTGGATTAATGTTCGGTCCAAGCTACATTCCCGCTCCACTGCATTTGTCTCAGGCAACGCTGAGGACTACAAGAAGGCCAGATATGACCTGTGTAAATCCATCAGCGAGGCCAAGGGACAATGCAGACTAAAGCTGGAGGGATTCCACTTCAACACAGATTCCCGGCGCATGTGGCAAGGCCTGCAACACATCACAGACTACAAGCAGGGGAGCAGGGGGGTCACAAACAGCCAACAATCACTGCCAGATGAGCTGAATGAGTTCTACGCACGCTTCGAGGTCCTCAACACCAACTAACAGAGAGGGGTTCTGACCACGGAGCCCACGCAGGACCCACCGCTCACTGTGACAACAGCAGAGGTACGTACAGTTCTGAAGAAAACAAACCCACGGAAGACAGTCGGCCCAGACAACACCTCTGGCCAGGCCCTCAGGGTGTGTTCATCAGAGCTGGCTGACGTACTTGCTGACATATACAACTTGTCACTAACACAAGCTGTTGTGCCCACCTGCTTCAAGACCACCACCATCGTGCCCCTGCCAAAGAAAAACACTGTGACCTGTCTGTTGCACTCACCCCAATAGTGATGAAGTGCTTCGAGAGGATAGTCATGTCACACATCAAGAAGACCATCCCAGACACACTGGACCCTCTACAGCAGGGGTCACCAACCTTTTTGAAACCAAGAGCTACTTCTTGGGTACTGATTAATGCGAAGGGCTACCAGTTTGATACACACTAAAATAAATTGCCAGAAATAGCCAATTTGCTCAATTTACCTTTAATAAATAAATCTATGAATATATAAAAAAATGGGTATTTCTGTCTGTCATTCCGTTGTACATTTTTTTTCCTTTTACGGAAGGTTTTTTTGTAGAGAATAAATGATGAAAAAAACACTTAATTGAACGGTTTAAAAGAGGAGAAAACACGAAAAAAATGAAAATTACATTTTGAAACATAGTTTATCTTCAATTTCGACTCTTTAAAATTCAAAATTCAAACTGAAAGAAATGAAGAGAAAAACAAGCTAATTTGAATATTTTTGAAAAAATTGAAAAAATAATTTATGTAACATCATTGGTCATTGTTCCTGATTAATATTAATTTTAGAGTTTTGATGACATGTTTTGAATAGGTTAAAATTCAATCTGCACTTTGTTAGAATATATACCAAATTGGACCAAGCTATATATCTAACAAAGACAAATCATTATTTCTTCTGGATTTTCCAGAACAAACATTTTAAAAAAATTCAAAAGAATTTGAAATAAGATTTAAACTTGATTCAAGTTTTTCTAGATTTGCCAGAATAATTTTTTTGAATTTTAATCATAATAAGTTTGAAGAAATATTTCACAAATATTCTTCGTCGGAAAAACAGAAGCTAAAATGAAGAATTAAATTAAAATGTATTTATTATTCCTATTTTCTTTCTTTAGTTTATTTCGAACATGAATATTTACAACACAATACAATACAAAATGATTTACAATTTAAAAAAAAATACTTGAACATTTATTTAAATTGTCAGGAAAGAAGAGGAAGGAATTTAAAAGGTAAAAAGGTGTATGTGTTTAAAAATCCTAAAATCAATTTTAAGGTTGTATATTTTCTCTAAAATTGTCTTTCTGAAAGTTATAAGAAGCGAAAAAGAAAAAAAAAAAAAAGAATGTATTTAAACGAGTGAAGACCAAGTCTTTAACTTCCGGAAGACAGCTGGCACCCCACTCGGCGACGGAAAGTTTCTGTGAGTATGGCTTCCTGCGCTTCGTGCACTTTACTCATGGATAGGTTGGCTTTGCTAGAGAGCCGTGTCCGCCAGTTAGAGCAGTGTAATTTCGTAACTTTAGATGTTGCGGACACATCTGCTAGCGTTAGCTGTAGCGAGCTAACTAGCCCAGCTTGTAGCAGCCCTAATCGGCCTACAAGCTACGGTGTACCGGTTGAGACGCATAATAGATTTAGCCCTTTAGCTAGTCCTACACCCCAGTCTACCGGGCACCACACTTTAGTCATAGGGGACTCCATCACCCGAAACATAAAGCTTAGCAAACCAGCCACAATTAAGTGTATTCCCGGGGGCAGAGCACCTGACATTGAAGCTAATCTTAGGGAGCTAACTCGCAACAGGTCTAGTAAACACGTACGGCAGGCTAACCGCACCACTAGTTATGCGAATATAGTAATACACGTTGGCTCCAATGACGTTAGGATGAGACAATCAGAGATTACAAAGAGAAACATAGCCAGGGCTTGTAATCTCGCCAGAAAGATGTCCAGGCATCGAGTAATTGTCTCTGGCCCCCTGCCTGGGAGAGGCAATGATGAGAGATATAGCAGATTAGTCTCTCTTAACAGGTGGCTGGATAGCTTCTGCAGACAACAGGGATTTACGTTTATTGATAATTGGCCCTCTTTCTGGGGCAAACCTGGCTTGCTGAGGAGAGACGGCCTTCACCCTAACCAGGAAGGCGCTATCCTCTTGTCTCGGAACATAGACTTCGCATTGAGCCACATTTGACTAACTGCACTAGAGCAAGCCCGGTCACAGGCAATTACAGAGCCTGCTAGCCTGGGTATGGAGTCAGTTAAGTTAGAACTAGCCAGCGCCAGGCTGGATGATCCCTGTACACATAGCAATTTTCGTAGAATAATACACAACTCACAAAATGTTTTTTCTATTGTGTCTATGACCACGTCAGAGTTAAACATGCGTTCTACTGAGGTGGCAAATTATGATGCGTTCAGTTTATCGCAGCGCCAAGTAGACAATCTGAAAATTCCCGTCATATCAATTCCTAGATATGGTCGTAATTATTTTAAGTACACTGGGCATAATAAACGCAACATTATTAATATTGCTACTACGGATAATTTTATCAACAACTCCTTAAAACAGCCCACTACCTATAATATGGGCTTTCTAAACATCAGATCTTTGTCTCCCAAAACGTTATTAGTCAATGAGGTCATTAGAGACAACAACCTTAACGTCATCGGTCTTAGCGAAACCTGGCTTAAACCAGACGACTTTTTTGCGATAAATGAGGCATCCCCTCCTAACTATACGAATGCGCATATTGCCCGTCACCTCAAAAGGGGAGGGGGGTGTCGCACTAATATACAACGAAAACTTTAACTTTAGTCCTAACTTAAATAATAAATATAAATCGTTTTAGGTGCTTTCTATGAAGTCTGCCACACCTCTGCCTCTGTGCCTGGCCGTTATCTACCGCCCCCCAGGGCCCTATTCGGACTTTATTAGTGAATTCTCAGAGTTTGTTGCTGATCTAGTGACGCACGCCGATAATATAATTATAATGGGGGACTTTAATATCCATATGAATACCCCATTGGACCCACCGTGCGTGGCGCTCCAGACTATAATTGATAGCTGTGGTCTTACACAAATAATAAATGAACCGACGCATCGCAGCGGTAATACGATAGACCTAGTGCTTGTCAGAGGTATCACCGTCTCCAAAGTTATGATACTCCCGTATACTAAAGTAATGTCCGATCATTACCTTATAAAATTCGAAGTTCAGACTCATGTTCGGCAAGCTAATAATAATAACTGCTATAGCAGCCGCAACATTAATACAGCCACAACGACGACTCTTGCGGACCTACTGCCCTCGGTAATGGCACCGTTCCCAAAGTATGTGGGCTCTATTGATAACCTCACTAACAACTTTAACAACGCCCTGCGCGAAACCATTGATAGTATAGCACCGCTGAAGTTAAAAAAGGCTCCAAAAAGGCGTACGCCATGGTTTACTGAAGAAACTAGAGCTCAGAAATTATTATGTAGAAAGCTGGAACGCAAATGGCGCACGACTAAACTTGAGGTGCACCATCAAGCATGGAGTGATAGTTTAATAACTTATAAACGCATGCTTACCTTAGCTAAAACTAATTATTACTCAAATCTCATCCGCATTAATAAAAACGATCCAAAATTTTTGTTTAGTACAGTAGCATCGCTAACCCAACAAGGGACTCCTTCCAGTAGCTCCACCCATTCGGCAGATGACTTTATGAAGTTCTTTAATAAGAAAATTGAACTTATTAGAAAGGAGATTAAAGACAATGCGTCCCAGCTACAACGGGGTTATAGAAACACAGATACGACTGTATATACGGCGGATACTGCAAATATCCAAAATAGTTTCTCTCGTTTTGATGAAATAACATTAGAAGGATTGTTACAACGTGTAAATGGAATAAAACAAACAACATGTTTACTTGACCCACTTCCTGGGAAACTTATCAAGGAGCTTTTTGTATTATTAGGTCCATCAGTGCTAAATATTATAAACTTATCACTTTCCTCGGGCACTGTTCCCGTTGCATTCAAAAAAGCGGTTATTCATCCTCTCCTTAAAAGACCTAACCTCGATCCTGACCTCATGGTAAACTACCGACCGGTGTCTCACCTTCCCTTTATTTCGAAAATCCTCGAAAAAATTGTTGCAGAGCAGCTAAATGAACACTTAGCGTTTAAAAATCTATGTGAAACCTTTCAATCCGGTTTCAGGGCAAATCACTCGACTGAGACAGCCCTCGCAAAATTGACTAATGATCTATTGCTAACGATGGACTCTGATGCGTCATCTATGTTGCTGCTCCTCGATCTTAGCGCTGCTTTCGATACCGTCGATCATAATATTTTATTAGAGCGTATCAAAATACGAATTGGTATGTCAGACTCAGCCCTGTCAGGGTTTAACTCTTATCTTACTGATAGGATGCAGTGCGTCTCCTATAACAGTGTGACCTCGGACTATGTTAAGGTAACGTGTGGAGTTCCCCAGGGTTCGGTCCTTGGCCCTGTACTCTTCAGCATCTACATGCTGCCGCTAGGTGACGTCATACGCAAATACGGTATTAGCTTTCACTGTTATGCTGATGACACCCAACTCTACATGCCCCTAAAGCTGACCAACACGCCGGACTGTAGTCAGTTGGAAGCGTGTCTTAATGAAATTAAACAATGGATGTCCGCTAACTTTTTGCAACTTAATGCCAAAAAAACGGAAATGCTGATTATCGGTCCTGCTAGACACCGATCTCTATTTAATAATACAACTTTAACATTTGACAACCAAATAATAAAACAAGGTGACTCTGTAAAAAATCTGGGTATTATCTTCGACCCAACTTTCTCCTTTGAGTCACACATTAAAAGCGTTACTAAAACGGCCTTCTTTCATCTCCGTAATATCGCTAAAATTCGCTCCATTTTGTCCACTAAAGACGCCGAGATCATTATCCATGCGTTTGTTACGTCTCGTCTCGATTACTGTAACGTATTATTTTGGGGCCTCCCCGTGTCTAGCATTAAAAGATTACAGTTGGTACAAAATGCGGCTGCTAGACTTTTGACAAGAACAAGAAAGTTTGATCATATTACGCCTGTACTGTATATACCTTTATATACATATATACATACATATATACCTATACTGTATATACCTTTATATACATATATACATACATATATACCTATACTGGCTCACCTGCACTGGCTTCCTGTGCACTTAAGATGTGACTTTAAGGTTTTACTACTTACGTATAAAATACTACACGGTCTAGCTCCAGCCTATCTTGCCGATTGTATTGTACCGTATGTCCCGGCAAGAAATCTGCGTTCAAAAGACTCCGGCTTATTAGTGATTCCTAGAGCTCAAAAAAAGTCTGCGGGCTATAGAGCGTTTTCCGTTCGGGCTCCAGTACTCTGGAATGCCCTCCCGGTAACAGTTCGAGATGCTACCTCAGTAGAAGCATTTAAGTCTCATCTTAAAACTCATCTGTATACTCTAGCCTTTAAATAGACCTCCTTTTTAGACCAGTTGATCTGCCGCTTCTTTTCTTTCTCCTATGTCCCCCCCTCCCTTGTGGAGGGGGTCCGGTCCGATGACCATGGATGAAGTACTGACTGTCCAGAGTCGAGACCCAGGATGGACCGCTCGTCGGGACCCAGGATGGACCGCTCGCCTGTATCGGTTGGGGACATCTCTACGCTGCTGATCCGCTTGAGATGGTTTCCTGTGGACGGGACTCTCACTGCTGTGTTGGAGCCACTATGGATTGAACTTTCACAGTATCATGTTAGACCCGCTCGACATCCATTGCTTTCGGTCCCCTAGAGGGGGGGGGGTTGCCCACATCTGAGGTCCTCTCCAAGGTTTCTCATAGTCAGCATTGTCACTGGCGTCCCACTGGATGTGAATTCTCCCTGCCCACTGGGTGTGAGTTTTCCTTGCCCTTTTGTGGGTTCTTCCGAGGATGTTGTAGTCGTAATGATTTGTGCAGTCCTTTGAGACATTTGTGATTTGGGGCTATATAAATAAACATTGATTGATTGATGATTGATTTAACATATTTTCTTGGATTTTTTAAATTCTATTTGAGTTTTGTCTCTCTTAGAATTAAAAAGGTCAAGCAAAGCGAGACCAGCTTGCTAGTAAATAAATAAAATTTTGAAAATAGAGGCAGCTCACTGGTAAGTGCTGCTATTTGAGCTATTTTTCGAAAAGGCCAGCGGGCGACTTATCTGGTCCTTACAGGCGACCGGTGCCCGCGGTCACCGAGTTGGTGACCCCTGCTCTACAGTTTGTCTACCGGCAGAACCGGTCCACTGAGGATGCAGTCAACCCCGTCATCCACACCACCCTCACCCACGTAGAGGGCAAGGACACCTATGCCAGGCTATTATTCATCGACTACAGCTCTACTTTTAACACGGTCATCCCACAAAAACTCACTGCTAAACTCCTCACTGTTGGTCTGACACCAACTCTCTGTGACTGGGTCCTGAACTTTCTCACAAACCGGCCCCAGTCAGTCAAAATCGGCAACAAGACATCAGGCACAAAGGTTCTAAGCATTGGGACCCCCCAAGGCTGCGTGCTGAGCCCCCTATTGTACACCCTCTTCACACACGACTGTGTGGCCTCCCAGAACAACACCACTATCATCAAGTTAGCAGATGATACTACGGTCGTCGGACTGATCACCGGGGGAGCTGAGGCAGTGTACAGAAGGGAGGTAGCGGAACTGGTGGCCTGGTGTCAGGATAATAATCTCTCCTTGAACACAGACAAGACCAATGCGATGATTATTGACCCATGGAGAAGGAGTGCACAGTACATTCCTCTGTACATAGGGGGGACAAAGGTGGACAGTGTGAAAACCTGTAAATTCCTCGGGACCCACATCAGCGAGGACCTCACCTGGGGACACAACACCCAACAAACAAAAAAGAAAGCCCAGCAGCGACTGTACTTCCTAACAAGGCTGAGAAAATTTGGCATGCCACCCAAAATTCTCAGCGACCTCTATAGAAGTACGGTTGAGAGTGTCCTTACCAGCTCAATCACGGTCTGGTATGGAAACTGCACTGCTAAGGCCAGGAAGGCACTCCAGCGAGTGATTAAAACTGCTCAGTACATATCAGGAGCAGCCTTCCCCTCACTACAGGACATGTAGTCTACCAGGGCCACCAGGAGAGCACACAACATCATCAAGGACAGTACACAGTCTCTTCAGCCTCCTACCATCAGGCAGACCATACAGGAGCCTGAAATCCAGGACTACCAGACTGACAAACAGTTTCTACCCACAGGCCATCAGGCTTGTGAATGCTAACTTTTGAATGCTAGCTCCCTCCAACTCCCCGTTTTTACTTTTGTCTTTTTGAACAAAAGATAGCTACCTTGACCACCCCCGAACTGTGAACCATCACTGTAGACACGTTTCACCGTTGATCACTAAAGACACTTTAACTGCTGCTGTGACCCAAGGTCACCTCCATATTTATACTGTTGACTGTCAATCAGAATGTGCAATAATGTTATGTTACTTACTCTGCCTTGTATATACATTTTTATTTTTATTTTATATTTTTAGCTAAGTACCGTGTGACTTGTTGAAGGGTGGACTAGCAAAGTAAGATTTTCATTGTACGGCAAACTGTGTGTTTAACTGTGCATATGACAATAAACAATCTTGAATCAAAAAGTGATTTGACGTAATATTTTGATATTTACACATAGCATATTTACACACACGCATTTTACTAGAATACCCTTATGAGCATTACATATATCAATATCAAGTACCTACTGTACTGTTTACTTGTTGAAATACCCTTTTTAGAGCAAATATCTGCCGAAATGGCCACTTTGTTGCTGCCAAAAATGTATTTTAAGTAATATTTTGATATTGACACATCTCATCTCTGCATATTTTACTAGAATACTCTTATGGACATTACATATATATATAAATCAAGTACCTACTGTACTGTACACTTGTAGAAATACCCTTTACAAAGCTAAAATATACCAAAACAACCACTCTGTTGCTGCCAAAATTTGATTTTAAGTAATATTTTGATACTGACAAATCTCATCTCTGCATAGTTTACTAAAATACCCTTATGAGCATTACATATATCAAAATCAAGTACCTACTGTACTGTTTACTTGTTGAAATACCATTTTTAGAGCAAATATCTACCCAAATGGCCACATTACTGCTGCCAAAAATGTATTTTAAGTAATAGTTTGATACTGACACATCTCATCTCTGCATATTTTATTAAATACTCTTATGGGCATGACATATATATAAATCAATTACCTACTGTATACTTGTAGAAATACCCTTTACAAAGCTAAAATATACCAAAACAACCACTTTACTGCTGCCAAAAATGGATTTCAAGTAATATTTTGATATATGCACATCTTTTCTCGGCATATTCTAATGGAATACCCTGATGGGTATTACATACATATAAAGCTATTACCTACTGTACTGTTTACTTGTTGAAATACCCTTTTAGAGCTAAAAACTACCCAAGTTGCCACTTTACTGCGACCAATAATTGATTCCAGATAATATTAACAATAATAACCAAATTGTCAGAATAATTGCATATAAGTTATAAAACAACTTTGTGTTCCATTGAATTCAGGTCCCCTGCGACGAGACCAAAGCTGTCTTTCATCTTATCAAACAAAAGGCTTGTAAAACTCCACTGTCTGCAATGGGATGCAACATGGAGGTGTCGGTTTCTTTGATCTGTTGACAGCCACAGGAAGACCTTTTCTTGACCCGAGATCTACAAAGCGGAGAGGGAGCAAACCTGACGCGGCTCAAGGCACCTTTTCTTTTAACTGTTTATGACCGAGTGTGACAGCCGTTTACGACTCCACTCCCTTTAGAAACATCTGCAGATATGTAATCTGAAAAGGCCCAAATAGACGAGGACGTGTGGAACTCCCTCGTCAGAGCGTGGTGGGAAACTGTACGAAGTTGCAGCCCAGACGTTTCTCCTCATGAGCTAAATTGAATCCTGTCTGTGTTTGATTACTTTGCTCCCTGTCTTGTTTAATAGATGTCATCGGCAAAAATGTCAAAGAATTTCTCTGAAACACAATATTATACATTCTGAAAACGATAGCAAGAATATACTTACAAATTTCAGAAAATGTCACGAGCAAACACTTTGTTTAAAAGGTTTTTACTGCCTTTTTAGCCCTTTGAGACATTTGTGATTTAGGGCTAGATGAATAAACATTGATTGATTGATAATATACAAAAATTCAAAATAACTGAAGAAACATCACTGATAAACATTGGAAAACTGTCACTGAACGTCTTAGTGTGATGTCAATTTGTGACAGACAAATAGTACACAGTTTCCACATGGTGAGGACATTGATGGGCTGACTCACTGTCTTACGGATTACCTCAACTTCTGACCTGCCCTGCTAAGACTGTCCGGTGCCACCCTAATGACAAACCCTGGGTAACACAGGAGGTTCAAGCTGTCCTCAACAAGAAGAAAGCTGCCTTCAGGAGTGGAGACAGGGAGGCAATGAGAGCAGCACAGCGGGAGGTGAAAGGACACGTAAAAAAGGCTAAGGACAGCTACAGGAAGAAGCTGGAGCAGAACAACGTGAGGGAGGTCTGGGAAGGTGTGAAAACCATCACAGGCCACAAGACAAAGACCAGAGCAGTAGAGGGGACAATAGAGAGGGCCAATGAGATTAAGAACTTCTTCAACCGGTTCAACCAGAACCGGTTGAAGTGGGGGGTGTCCTCCCCAACCCTCATCACAGCCACCCCCTCTTCTTCTCCCCCCCAGCCATGGTTGCAACCCCCTACTCCTCCTCCTCCTCCTCCTCCACCAGACATTAGTCATCTCTGTGGACCAGGTCAGAGGTCAACTGAGGAAGCTGCATCCTAGAAACTATCTGGTGCGCACCGGAATCTATCTGGTGTGCACTATGTAATATTTAAGTACAGTCTTTTATTTTCTAATCAATTCATTTTTTAACATGAATTGATTAACGTGGACCCCGACTTAAACAAGTTGAAAAACTTATTCGGGTGTTCAATTGTACGGAATATGTACCGAACTGTGCAATCTACTAATAAAAGTATCAATCAATCAATTCCTACATGCAAACATAGTGTTGATGTTCAAACTGTGTGTAATGCAACAGTATTTAAAATTATTAAATATACTTGTTAAATAATGTGACTTCCTTGTTTTTTATGAATAATTAAGGCCTACTATGCTACTATATTTTAATGCTGTTCATGATGGTGGTACTTGGAAATCCAAGTATTTTCTGAGGTGGTACTTGGTGAAAAAAGTTTGACAACTACTGATGTAGTGACATTGTAAACTACATCGGCAGACACCATTTTGTTATACCCAAACGGCGTCTGCTCATACATCGCGCTTCCAATGAGATCCCGTCACCCCCCCGAGTAAAAAGGTTCCACAACCGTTCACGTTATACCAACTTATCTTATTGTCCATCATGTGAATGTATGAAGTGGAACTAAATGTGATCTCTGAAAGGGGTACACATTATTACCAAAGCAGGGCCCCCATCCACATATACAATACTACTACATATCTGATGAAAAACAATATTATTGTTGTTTTTTTAATTATAAGTGTGCCAAACCACCTCTATTTGGACATTATCTAATGCAGGGGTGTCCAAAATGCGGCCCGGGAGCCATTTGCGACCCGCAGCTAATCGCCACACATTATGCAAAAATTGCAAAATTGATAGTATTGCAAAAATTCAAAAAAAGATTTAAAAAAAGTGGAATGAAGTGAAATATAATGAGAAAACGTGGCAATGTTGACACAAAGCTGCCATGCAGGCAGTTTTTTTTTGTGTCTTTATTTTGTTTTTTTTCCATTGCTCAAAAAAAGGACAAAAAAAATCTATGTTATAATGAATTATTACTTAAAAGTAATCACTTTAAAATGTTTTATGTCGAAAAATATTGCATATGTTGTGTGGTTGTCATATAAAAACATCAAAATTTGGACAAAAGAGCATAAAATAAACAAAATAATAGTTCAAACTTAAAATCGAAATATATATTGGAAGTTTATCTTGAAATTTAAGTGTTAAAAGTAAAAAAAAAAATCTCATACAAATGCATCACTTTATGAGTGGGGAACCTTTCGGATCTCAAATATATTTAGTAGGATTTTATTTAACTTTTCACTGTGATTACTCAAAAATATTAAATAATTAAAATCAATGGTGTCCTGCATTATTGATCTTTGAGGGCTTTAATTGCTAAATAAAGGAACTCTCCTGAAGGAATCAATAAAGTACTAACTATTTATCTAAATACTGCATATTTCAGTTTTACTATAAAAAACAAGGTTGTCTTTGAATGAAAAGGCACAAAACCTTATTTGTTTTACTTTATATCAACTTCAAGTTGATATAGAGATTTACTGTAAGCATTAAATAAATAAAAAATAATAATAATTTGACCTTTTTTTAACATTTTAGTGACTGAGGCCCTCTATGCTCCCCAGGAGCCCTAAGGATAAAAAAAAATCCATATATTTTGTTATGGTTTGAAAATGAAAAATATCAAAATGGTCCCCGCATGCTTACATTTTTCCGTGTTCGGCCCTCTGTGGAAAAAGTTTGGACACCCCTGATTTAATGGAAATGACTGCTGCAAACACGTCATGTTCATGATGAAATATAAAGTTAGTAAAAATGTGAGAGTAAGAAGTAAACAAACCTGTTCTGTGTAACACAACTTGAGGTTTCTTGAAAACAGCCTCCAATAGTTGACGTAGTCTCTCGTTCTCTTCTTTTGTATGAGAAAGTTCCTCTTTGTACTCTGCTATCGTTCTTTCGCACATTTTCACACAACAAAGTTCCTCCTCATACTTTTCTATCGTTCTTTCGCACATTTTCACACAATCACAACACTTTACACTCACACTTGATCTTAACTAAGCGATGTGTTGATCAAATCCGCGTCTCTTTGTTAGCGGCGAACAAGCTAAGCTAACTAGCATGCTAAGCTAACTAGCGCGCTCAAACAACTATCAAGCTAAGCGGGCCTAATAATCTCCAAATGTGGCTGAGACGAGTGGAGTTTATCCTGACACGGAGGATGAATAAAGTGTAGTTAGTAGCGATGTGAGGAGATGTGCCGAGGCTTAGAAGCGTGTGTGGAGAAAAGGAGGACTTTGCCGCAAAGCGCATGTCTTCCAAGCATGCGTCCGTAGGGGCGGGGCCAAAGAGTCATAGTTGTGATGTTTTGGGCTAGGGAGTATTCAGAACTACACTACCCAGCATGCAACACTGGTGACGAGCATGCGCGGTAGCCCCGTGAAGTGGTGTCGTATGTCGCCATGCAGACAGCTAGAATGTGGTTATGAGCACGCTGTGTGAGTCAACGTTGAACACGCCTCGTCTGCATTTATTACAATTAGACAGACAACACAATAAGTGCATTAAAAACAGTACTAGTTAATTATTTTCATACATACATGATTTAAAGTAAAATACGGTTTATATATTTGAAATATCATTTTTGATTGATTGATTGATTGATACTTTTATTAGTAGATTGCACAGTTCAGTACATATTCCATACAATTGACCACTAAATGGTAACACCCCAATAAGTTTTCAACTTGTTTAAGTCGGGGTCCATGTTAATCAATTCATGGTACAAATATATACTATCAGCATAATACAGTCATCACACAGGTTAATCATCATAGTATATACAATTAATTATTTACATTATTTACAATCCGGGGGGTGGGATGAGGAGCTATGGTTGATATCAGTACTTCAGTCATCAACAATTGCATCAACAGAGAAATGTGGACATTGAAACAGTGTAGGTCTTACAGTAGGATATGTACAGCCAGCAGAGAACATAGTGAGTTCAGATAGCATAAGAACAAGTATATACATTAGAAGAACATTTGATTAATTACATTAGGTTATTTATAATCCGGGGACATGGGAAGTGAATGGAGGAGGGTATTAGTAAAGGGTTGAAGTTGCCTGGAGGTGTTGTTTTAGAGCGGTTTTGAAGGAATATAGAGATGCACTTACTTTTACACCTGTTGGGAGTGCATTCCACATTGATGTGGCATAGAAAGAGAACGAGTTAAGACCTTTGTTAGATCGGAATCTGGGTTTAACGTGGTTTGTGGAGCTCCCCCTGGTGTTGTGGTTATGGCGGTCATTTACGTTAAGGAAGAAGTTGGACATGTACTTCGGTATCAGGGAGGTGTCGCGGATTTTATAGACTAGGCTCAGTGCAAGTTGTTTTACTTTGTCCTCCACCCTTAGCCAGCCCACTTTGGAAAAGTCGGTTGGAGTGAGGTGTGATCTGGGGTGGAGGTCTAAAAGTGACCGGACTAGCTTGTTCTGGGATGTCCGGAGTCTAGATTTGAGAGTTTTGGAGGTGCTGGAGTACCAGAAGGTGCAAGCGTAATCAAAAAAGGGTTGAATGAGAGTTCCCGCTAGAATCTTCAAGGTGCTTTTGTTGACCAGAGAGGACATTCTGTAGAGGAATCTCGTTCTTTGGTTGACCTTTTTGATGACCTTGGTTGCCATTTTATCACAGGAATGATTAGCCTCTAGAATGGAACCTAGGTAGGTGATCTCATCTTTCCTGGTGATAACGATGTCACCCACTTTTGTTGCCATGTGTTGTTGTTTGTGGTTACTCGTAGGAAGAACTATGTCGAGCTGCATGAATAAGTTGGCTTTAATTAAGTCTTCAGCAGGACAGCAATTGTACGTACGCACTAGAGATGCGCGGTTTGCGGTCACAACCGCGGAGTCCGCGGATAAACCGCGGGTCGGGCGGGTGACATGACGAAAAGATAGATTTTAAATAGATTCGGGCAGGTGGCGGTTGAACCAATTCGGAAATATATATTGGAATAATCCCAGGAATGTAGGCTCAAAAAAACTTCTTCGTTTGTCTTGTCTTTATTGCACAAGATGTAATACAACCACACAACAGCTCTCATGTCTCTAACGCTTTTCCCTGGACAACGCAAACTCTCACTTCCTGTCGATAACGTCACTTCTCTATCTCTCCCGGAAGTCCCGCCCCCCAGCCAAAGTCATTGTTTAACACCTCGTAGCCAGCCGCTACATTATACATAGTTAAATGTTATGTTGAAGAGGTTCATTTAGCCTACTGACATGTATTTATAAATGGTTGGTTTATATAGGCTAGTAGGTAAAGTGTTGTACCTGACAACTCTTGATGGTACAATCCATACATCACGTCACAGACAACGTCACGCTAACATCACGTGACACCTCTGATGAAGGCTGCAGAAGCAACGTAGCCCAAACTTGTCAGCTACAACACTTTACCTTACTAGCCTATAGAAATCAACCATTTATAAATAGTTAAATGTTGTTACCCACATACGAAAAACGAGCAGCACTCTTTGAAACAGTATGTGGGCATACTTTTATTTTGAAGTGTCTCGTTTGGTCTGTCGACGGATGTAAGGAAGCTACTTCCGGGTGTGGCCAACGAGGTATTTGTCAATTGTTGGTTTTTTACTTAGTAAAATGTTTGATCCACATGCTGTGCATGTTATTATTTTTACGTTTGTAACCTGCTTTATTTATTACAGTTTTCACTGTGAATTTGAATGGAAAATAATTCTTTTAATAAATCAGTTCAAGAAAGCCATTGTGTCTGTGCTATTTGGAGGGAGTTACACTTTCTAACCTCACTAATGCCTTGCATCGTCTATATTAGATATATAACAACGGGCGGGTGGGTGTGGCTTTGATGAAATGTTGGTTCGGGTGGATTGCGGGTGGATGACGACTTTAGTGATGTGGTTGCGGGTGATATAATTGCCTATCCGCGCATCTCTAGTACGCACTGCATGAGAGGGTGGTAGTATCTGACTCCTCGATGTGCACACCCTGGTGGTGTGTTCTAGAATTACAACAACAAAACAGTCATTTTACCAAATCATCTACATCCTTCCCTTTTAGTTAAGCGTCCTTAAAAAAAACAAAAGAAGATAAGTGAAATGAATATCCACATGCCCCTAAACCTGACCAACACGCCGGATTGTAGTCAGCTGGAGGCGTGTCTTAATGAAATTAAACAATGGATGTCCGCTAACTTTTTGCAACTCAACGCCAAAAAAACGGAAATGCTGATTATCGGTCCTGCTAGACACCGACCTCTTTTTAATAATACAACTTTAACATTTGACAACCAAACAATTAAACAAGGCGACTCTGTAAAGAATCTGGGTATTATCTTCGACCCAACTCTCTCCTTTGAGGCACACATTAAAAGCGTTACTAAAACGGCCTTCTTTCATGTCCGTAATATCGCTAAAATTCACTCCATTCTGTCCACTAAAGACGCTGAGATCATTATCCATGAGTTTGTTACGTCTCGCCTCGACTACTGTAACGTATTATTTTCAGGTCTCCCCATGTCTAGCATTAAAAGATTACAGTTGGTACAAAATGCGGCTGCTAGACTTTTGACCAGAACAAGAAAGTTTGATCACATTACGCCTGTACTGTATATACCTTTATATACATATATACATACATATATACCTATACTGTATATACCTTTATATACATATATATATACATATATACCTATACTATATATACCTTTATATACATATATACATACATATATACCTATACTGGCTCACCTGCACTGGCTTCCTGTGCACTTAAGATGTGACTTTAAGGTTTTACTACTTACGTATAAAATACTACACGGTCTACCTCCATCCTATCTTGCCGATTGTATTGTACCATATGTCCCGGCAAGAAATCTGCGTTAGAAAGACTCCGGCTTATTAGTGATTCCCAAAGCCCAAAAAAAGTCTGCGGGCTATAGAGCGTTTTCATTTCGGGCTCCAGTACTCTGGAATGCCCTCCCGGTAACAGTTTGAGATGCCACCTCAGTAGAAGCATTTAAGTCTCACCTTAAAACTCATTTGTATACTCTGGAATTTAAAGACTCCCTTTTTAGACCAGTTGATCTGCCGTTTATTTTCTTTTTCTCCTATGTCCCACTCTCCCTTGTGGAGGGATTCCGGTCCGATCCGGTGGCCATGGATGACGTAGTGGCTCTCCAGACCCAGGATGAACCGCTCATCCAGAGTCGGGACCCAGGATGGACCGCCCTCCTGTGTATCGGCTTGGGACATCCCTGCGCTGCTGATCCGCCTCCGCTTGGGATGGTTTCCTGCTGTGAACGGGACTCTTGCTGCTGTGTTGGATCCATTATGGATTGAACTTTCACAGTATCATGTTAGACCCGCTCGACATCCATTGCTTTCGTCCTCTCCAAGGTTCTCATAGTCATCATTGTCCCCGACGTCCCACTGGGTGTGAGTTTTCCTTGCCCTTATGTGGGCCTACCGAGGATGTCGTAGTGGTTTGTGTTGTGGTTTGTGCAGCCCTTTGAGACACTAGTGATTTAGGGCTATATAAGTAAACATTGATTGATTGATTGATATGTAACTGAGATCAAATCTCTTAACTGTGTAGGGTGAGTACAAACAATTCACCATCTCTATGGAATATCTAAACAAATTATAGAACAGCTAGAAAAATACTATCTCAAAATAAATCACACGTGCATTTTTCTTTTCTTACTGCACATACTTTGGATTGGGTCTGCAAACTCGACCTGCATGTGTTTTGTAAGCTGTGTCAGTCCGCGTAGTGAATCTGGGTCGAATTGGTGATTTACTTTCCGTTTGCCTAATCACTGTCTTTTCTCTCAGTGGTGTGGGGGGGACCAAGTCCACCATGGTATGTCTACCATCCTGAGAGTCTGCTTCGCCGTTCTGGAACGGTGTTGGTGGTTGTTCTTGAACCGGGACGATGTGGCGACGATTCCTCCTGTATCTTCTCCCATCGGACTGGATGATGTAGGAACATGGCTCTTCGCACGACTTTTCCACTATTCCAAGTCGGTCATGTCCAGCAGGAGTCTGCATACGGATCACTTGCCCTTCTGCCAAGGGAGTCAGTGGGCGACTTGATTTGTCGTAGTGACATTTCACTGTAGTTCTCTCGTCGACTAGTTGAGCGTGTACTTGTGTTGAGTCTTTTGCTGTTGGCTGTAGTAGTCTGGTACACACTGGGATAGCTGCACGCGTTTGTCTTGACATTAAATGTTCGGCAGGGGAACCAAGGTCTGCATCTCGGGGAATGTTTCTGAGGTTAAGGAGGTTTAGGAAGACATCAGTTTTGTCCCGGTGGGATTTCTCCATCAGTTGCTTGGCACTCCTGACAGCTCTTTCCGCAAATCCATTCGACCGGGAAAACTCTAGGCTGCTGGTGTTGTGGATGAAGTCCCGCTCCTCAGCAAATTTCCTGAATTGCTCACACTTGTACTGTCTTACATTATCAGATAGCAGTGTGTGTGGTGTACCGTGCAATGAAAAATGTCTTTTCATTTTGGAAATTACAGCTATCGCTGTGATGTTTTGTAGAAGGTCAATTTCAAACCATCCAGAATAGGAATCCACTATCACCTGGTAGTGTTGTCCCCGCCATTCAAAAATGTCTGTAGCAACTGTGACCACGGAAGGTCTGGAACTGGATGAAGATGAAGTGGTTCTTTCTGCTGATGTGGTTTTGTGCTGTTGCACCCTGTGCAAAAAAGTAGTTCTTTAGTGATGTCTCGTGACATTGATGGCCAAAAGATGATACCTCTTGCTCTGCGTTTGGTTGCTTCAATGCCTGGGTGACCTTTGTGTACAATCTTAATGTACTCTTTTGTAGTGACGTTGGAATGACTGCTTTCTGCCTTTTCATGACAATTCCATCTTCCACAGTGAGTTCGTCTCTGGAGGGGAAGAAAACTTCAATGGCAGGCTGCAGCTGAGTCTTTCTGGCAAGCCATCCACGCTGGATAACTACACTGAGTCTGCATTACTTCAACCTCCTCCATGTGCTTCTTGAGCTCTTCCAGGCGGGCTGTAGAAATGTAGCTCACCGACATGACGTCGAAAGAACTACTGTCAGATGGGCTCTCACTGTCTGTTGCATTAGGGGCTCTTGAAAGAGTGTCAGCCAAGTACATGTGCTTTCCTTTTTTGTAGATTAGGCTTATGTCATAGCTTTGCAAGCGTAGCAGCATCCGCTGAAGACGGGCCGGGGCATTGTGAATTGGTTTCTTCAAGATAGTCCCCAACGGTTGGTGGTCAGTTTCTACTATGGTGGCCTTGCCATACACATAGTCTCTGAACTTGGTGCATGCAAACACAACAGCTAGTAGCTCCTTCTCAATTTGAGCGTATTGAGTTTCTGTTTCTGTAAGGGCGCGGGATGCAGAGGCTACTGGCCTTCCATTTTACATGAGGCAGCTCCTAGTCCAAAGCATGACGCGTCACAGGTCAGCCTGACTGGCTCTTTGACATCTTAGTAGGCCAATACTGGTGGAAAGGAGAGACATGCTTTCAGGCAGTCGAAAGCATCTTGTTGTTGCTGGAACCAGCACCATGCGGTCTCTTTGTGAGTCAGCTTCCTCAGTGGCGTTGCGATGTCACTGAGGTTTGGAATGTGCTTGCCAAGATAGTTAACCATTCCCAGGAAACGTAGAAGTGAAGTGACATCTGTGGGGACTGGCATGTCTCTGATAGCAGCAGTTTTGGAGGGGTCAACGTTCACACTTTTACTTTTGAAGATATGACAAACGTAGCATACTTAGTCAAGTCGAAATTTGCATTTCTGCGGGTTGAGTTTGAGGTTTATTTCCTTCACACGTTCTAGCACCTTTTTTAGGTTGGCGTCATGCTCCGCCACATCACGGCCTCCGATGATGATGTCATCGACAATGACTGAGCATGGATATCCAGCAAAGAGCTGATCCATTGTGCGCTGGAATACTTCGCTTGCTGAGTCAATGCCGAAAGGCATGCAAAGGAATCAGTAACGTCCAAAAGGAGTACTGAATGTTGTCTTCATTGAGGACTTCTTGTCCAGGCGGATCTGCCAGAATGAATTTTTTGCATCTAGCACTGAAAACATTTGTGCTGCTACCTCCTCCACACTTCTCATGGGGTGGTGGGGCCGTTTTAGTGCTTCATTTAAAGGCCTACTGAAAGCCACTACTAGCCACCATGCAGTCTGATAGTTTATATATCAATGATGAAATATTAACATTGCAACACATGCCAATATGGCCTTTTTAGTTTACTAAATTGCAATTTTAAATTTCCCGGGAGTTTCGTCTTCGAAACGTTGTGTAATGATGACGTGTACACAAGACGTCACAGGTTTTTAGGAAGTATGAGCGCTGCACACACACACAGCTAAAAGTCGTCTGCTTTTACGGCATAATTATACAGTTTTTTTGGACATCTGTGTTGCTGAATCTTTTGCAATTTGTTCAATTAATATTGGAGAAGTCACAGTAGAAAGATGGAGTTGGGAAGCTTTAGCCTTTAGCCACACAAACACACAGTGATTCCTTGTTTAAAATTCCTGGAGCTGAAACTTTCCTATGGATCAGAGCAAGGTCAAGCGAACATGGATCCCGACCACATGTCAACAAGCAGGTTTCGGTGAGAAAATTGTGGTTAAAAAGATAGTTCTTACCGGAAAAAAGCTGAGCTTGTGCCATCCATAGCTGCCGTCGACTCCCCTGAGACACTGCGCGTCAAGACAGTCGTGGAGACACCCTTCCGACTATCAGGTAATATTAAACTCACTAACACACTAGCAACACAATAGAAAGATAAGGGATTTCCCAGAATTAACCTAGTAAATGTGTCTAAAAATATCGGAATCCGTCCCAATGCAATCGCGTTTTTTTTTAAAACTTTTTTTTAAATTATTTTTTCTAGTCCATCGCTATCAATATCCTCAAACACGAATCTTTCATCCTCGCTCAAATTAATGGGGAAATTGTCGTTTTCTCGGTCCGAATAGCACTTTTTGTTGGAGGCTCCCATTAAAAACAATGTGAAGATGTGAGGAGCCATCAAACATGTGACGTCATCGTCTGCGACTTCCGGTAGAGGCAGAGCTTTTCTCTTAGCACCGACAGTTGCGAAATTTATCGTGGATGTTCTCTACTAAATCCTTTCAGCAAATATATGGCAATATCGCGAAATGATCAAGTATGACACATAGATTGGACCTGCTATCCCCGTTTAAATAAGAAAATCTCATTTCAGTAGGCCTTTAAATCTTTGGGGTTGATGCACAATCTGATTTCTGATTTGACTTTTGTGTGCCCAGCGACCATGGATGACACCCAAGCTGTTGGTTCGGTGACTGAAGTAATAACGTCTATGCTTTCCATGGATTTAAGTTCAGCTTTCACACAGTCTTGCATCGCTACTGGGATGCGGTGGGCCGGCCTACCAACTGGCGGCACATTGGGGTCCACTGTCATTGTGTAAACAACTGGTAGTTCTCCGAGCTCTTCACTGAAAATATCTTGGTATTGTGTGAGGATCCGTGCGCTGAACTCTCCAGTGTTCTCTGTGGTGACATGGTGCACATCGGGACTCAACTCGACTAGCCCCGTACGCAGGCATGCACGGAAGCCCAACAGTGATGTCACATTCTATCCACTGTGAAAGATGGCAGTAAGTGGCGCTGTCCCTTTAAAAAGCATGTCAGCGTAGCTTCACCTTGTGTCTCGATTTTGGCTCCTCCGTAAGCCACCAAATTTGTGCTTCTGTGTTGTTTGGCGAGTTTCACGCCGCTGTTTACTCTATTGAAAGTCTTCAATGACATTACATTGCATTTAGCACCTGTATCCACTTTCATTTCGGTTGGCATGTCGTTTATGCACACTGTGACATATCCTTCATCTTGGTCTCTTTGTTGTGGATTTACAGAGTCAATGCAATTTTCTATTTCCAAGCCATCCACGTAGAATGTGTCATTTTCACTTTGGCTGTGTTGATCCACTGTCACATCATGCACAGACTGTCCATAGCACTTGTTTGTGGTAAACTTGGACTGACTCTGTGGCTTTGACTTGCAGCATTTTTTGTAGTGATTTTGTTTTTTGCAGCTGTTTTCATGTTGTAATTCTCGAACACACCACCAGGGTGTGCACATCGAGGAGTCAGTTACTACCACCCTCTCATGCAGTGCGTATGTACAATTACTGTCCTGCTGAAGTCTTAATTAAAGCCAACTTATTCATGCAGCTCGGCTCAGTTCTTCCTACGGGTAACCACAAACAACAACAAAACAGTCATTTCACCAAATGATCTACACTGTCCATTTTAAATTTTCAAAACAAAGACATACAGCTTATTTTCGTAAAAATATTCAAATATTTAACAATGTATTGAAACAACAGTAGCATAAGGAAAGAAAAAAAGAAACAAAATAAATATTACACTTATGATATTATTTTTGTTTTTGATGATCATTTGTTTTCATAATGTATTTTAGAATGTGGGAGGTTTTCATGTTCTTTTTAAATTTCAATTGGCATTACATATATTATATTTATACATCTATATCTGGCAGCACGGTGGAAGAGGGGTTAGTGCGTCTGTGTCACAATACGAAAGTCCTGAGTAGTCAGGGTTCAATCCCGGGCTCGGGATTTTTCTGTGTGGAGTTTGCATGTCCTCCCCGTGAATGCGTGGGTTCCCTCCAGGTACTCCGGCTTCCTCCCACTTCAGAAGACATGCACCTGGGGATAGGCCCCTCCCACCTCCAAAGACATGCACCTGGCGACAGGTTGATTGGCAACACTAAATTGGCCCTAGTGTGTGTGTGAGTGTGAGTGTGAATGTTGTCAGTCTATCTGTGTTGGTCCTGCGATAAGGTGGGGACTTGTCCAGGGTGTACGCCGCCTTCCGCCCAATTGTAGCTGAGATAGGCACCAGCACCCCCCCTCCCAGCCCCACCCCGCGCGACCCCAAAAGGGAATAAGCGGTAGAAAATGGAAAGAGAGATAGATCTATCTATCTATCTATCTATCAATCGATAGATGGATATAATATATATAATGCCACCCTCGGGCAGACGCCATAGGGTGCTAAAAGCTGGTACAAATTCACTAAAAATCAGCTTTTACCCAAGAGCCATAGTAGCACAATATGTCCTTCATGTCCTCATGTGTCATGTTTTTAATTTCTTTCAATTTTTTCGGACTGTAATAAGCAATAATGTTATATGCATGTGTGTATGCATCTGTGTGGATATATATACATATATAGATACATCTCTTATTTCTATCTACCTTTTTTTTGTACTATTTATATTACCATATTGTACATGCACCTTAGGGGATCTGCTCCAATTTCGTTGTTCTTTGAACCTGTTCACTGCAATAATGACAATAAAACTCTATTCAATTCTATTCTATTCAAAGGAAATTTGAAAAGAACATGAAAACCTCCCACATTCTAAATTACATTATAAAAACGATTAACATCAAAAACTAAAATAATATCATTAATGTAATATTAATTTTGTTTCTTTTTTGTCATTCCTTATGCTACTTTTGTTTGAATATATTTTTAAATATTGACATTTTTTTACGGAAATAAGTTTTATGTCTTTACTATGAAAATTTGAAATGGACAATTTTACTTTTATTTTCATAATAATTAAATAGTATATAATAAAATATTTTTACCGGTGGCGGAAAGCTGGTTTTACTTATTTCTCTCGCGAGATTTGGAAAATAGCTGCTTACTTATTTGTCTCGCGAGATCTGACAACACTGCGCGCGAACCAAACACGGCGAGGATAAAGCAAGATGGCGTCTGACGGTGAAGACGTTATTGCAGTCGTCACAGTTCAGTGTTCTTAATCTGTGCCTCCATGTACACATATATGTCCTTTATTAGACTCTAGTAAATAGAGTAAACATCGTTAATAACTGTTTGCATCCGGTTATATTAGTCTGAGCGCACTTTGATGCTTCTCAAGCTAGCTTAGCCTGCTAGTTAGCTTAGCTTGTTAGCTGCTAACAAAGAGAGGCGGAAGTGATCAAAACACATCACTAAGTAGAGATCAAGTGTGAGTGTAAAGTGTTGTGATTGTGTGAAAATGTGCCAAAGAACGACAGCAGAGTACGAGGAGGAACTTTGTCCAACAAAAGAGGAGAAGGAGCGACAACATGAAAAACATCAAGTTGTGTTACACAGAACAGGTTTGTTTACTTCTTACTCTCACATCTTTACTAACTTTATATTTCATTATTAACACTATTCCTAAATAGATTGTCTGTAGGAAGATTAATTGTTATGTGAGGATGATGCACTAATTGTTTTATCCATCCATCCATCCATTTTCTACCGCTTATTCCCTTTTGGGGTCGCGGGGGGCGCAGGCGCCTATCTCAGCTACAATTGGGCGGAAGGCGGGGTACACCCTGGACAAGTCGCCACCTCATCGCAGAGCCAACACAGATAGACGAACAACATTAACACTCACATTCACACACCAGGGCCAATTTAGTGTTGCCAATCAACCTATCCCCAGGTGCATGTTTTTGGAAGTGGGAGGAAGCCGGAGTACTCGGAGGGAACCCACGCATTCACGGGGAGAACATGCAAACTCCACACAGAAAGATCCCAAGCCTGGATTTGAACCCAGGACTGCAGGAACTTGGTATTGTGAGGCAGACGCACTAACCCCTCTGCCACCGTGAACTGTTTTATGTTCTTCATAAAAACGAGACAGTGCCAGACACACAATATTTATGAGAGTTTGATGTTTGTAACAATGTGTATCAACAAGTTTACACAAAACTCACACAGTCACCAGGGGAATATTCCAGAGAGCAGGTTAAGTGCAAAGTCCTGAGTATGTAAAGCTCGAGAGTTTTACCTCCAAAAATAAGAGAGGTAAGACAAAGTCAGAGTCAGTTACCATGGTGACTGACGCTGTAAACCTAGCCTGATAGCTGGCAGGTTTGACAAGTTATATATGTGTGTCAAAGCATACTGACCTGTTATTTCCTTCATGTCGGTGCACCCTCCCTGAGATCGGTAGGTTGTGAGTTCAAACCCCAACCCAGTCATACCAAATACTATAAAAATGGGACCCATTACTTCTCTGCCTTGCACTCAGCATCAAGGGTTTTAATTGGGGTTTAATCACCATAAAAGTTATTCCCGGGCATGGCCACCGCTGCTGCTCACTGCTCCCCTCACCTCCCAGGGTGTGATCAAGGGTGATGGGCCAAATGCAGAGAATAATCTCCCCACACCTAGTGTGTGTGTGACAATCATTGGTACTTTGACTTTTTAACGTGGCTGTGATTGTCAAAAAAACAAAGCCTGCTCTAAAGATAACATTTTGATCTCATACCATCTCAAACCAATTGACTGTTCATTATTAAGTGAAATGTTTTATAGTCGCTTAAATTTGTCTTTAACCAAGCAACACTGTTTTATTCAGTTACTCAACTAATCGGAAAATTTCCAGTAGAACACTTGATTAATACAATTTTCAATAGCCACAGCCCTATATTTCATGTACAATTTAATATTCAGCATGTAGAAGTTAAAATGTGTTTTGTTTGTGTCCTGTAGACATCCATCAGCTGATTGGACACCAAGAAGAATGTCTCCCTCATCTGCAGGGGGACAGTTTCACTTTAGAGTATCCACAGCCCTCACATTTTAAAGGGAACAAGGAGGATCCACAGCCCTCTTATTTTAATGCGGAAGGGGAGGGAGAGTGTCCTGTAGGGCAGGAGGAGGCTGATGTCAGCAAGTTTCCACTGACTGTTGTCTCTGTGAAGACTGAAGAGCATGAAGACAAACCACCTGAGTCCTCACAGCTTCATCACAGTCCAAGTAAGCACAACATCCACATATCATCTAATACAATGTTTGTGACACATGTTCATCCGGGGGCCACATTTATCACTACAGATAGAGATATATTTGCTTTTTAACACCACCATTTAAAAATGAATGCTCATCAATCATCAACAGTGTAATTGCTGGGGTGTAACCATGTGACCTAGAGGCCGTCCTCCTTACCGCACGTGGTCAAATGAAGGCAAACATTCAATATGGCTACTGTTTATTTACCTTTAACAGCACATATGTCAGCATATTTCAAAGGTTTAGTGGTGAAGATAAGAGATGTACACCAAGTACCATTTTTTTAGTACTGGTTCCTAATTATGTTGTCCATGAGGACCGTGAAAATTCTGGACTAACGGCACAACTATTTGTATTTTTAATTCCAGCTGACTGACGTAACTATGATACATTTTCACATTGAGTTCAGCTGCCGCTGCTACACATTACAATCAGCTTTGAATGATGACAAATAAGGAAGCAACAAAAGTTTGATGTGTGTGTTATTGAGAAGAAGATGACATAACTGCATTTCACCTTGCACTGCACACATAGTTGACTTCTTTAAATTTTCCTGAAGGAATCAATGAAGTACTATCTATCTATCTATTTAAGACTTCAAATAAACAGCTGCTGATAAAAGACTTCCCTGCTTTAAAATGTTACAGAACATCATGTTGGAGGTGTTCAAACTCTTGTGCTAATAGAAATGCTATTTAAAATGCCTTTTTTCCAGGTTTTTATTTCCACAAATGACATGTAGTACCGACAAGAGTACTGATTAATACTGGTATCGATAAGGAATATTTATTAGGGTATCATATCCATGAATCTATAAATTTACATCCCTGCTGAAAATACAAGCCAGATATCTTAAAAAAATAAAATCATTTTTTATTTGGATTTAGTTACTACTCCGGTGTCCAGCAATGTCTCAACACCTTTGAGAGATGAATTAATGTAGTTTATTTTTACTTATTAGCCATGTTTTGTTGATGTTAAACATCAGAATCAGACATATTTTATTAACCCCCGAGGGGAAATTAAAATGTTCAGCAGAATCCCATTCAAGGTCAGACAAACATTCTAGGGGGACAGAACAGGATCGCTGACGGGTCTGCCAACTTGCGGCGCCCCTTGCAAAAAAGGTGAAGAATCAGAATTAGACATACTTTATTAATCCCCGAGGGGAAATTAAAATGTTCAGCAGAATCCCATTCAAGGTCAGACAAAGATTCCAGGGAGACAGAACAGGATCGCTGACGGGTCTGCCAACTTGCGGCGCCCCTTGCAAAAAAGGTGAGATACATACAGGTAAACAAGTGGGGGGAATGAGAGAAAAAAAAAATCGGTCTAAGCCTGGGCCCCTGGAGAGGGGGTCCAGACTGAGGCCAAGGGAAGAAAACAACTTATTGCCATAGCACACATTCCTCTTTCATGTGTGGAAGAGGGAAACTTCAAAGAAGACAGAGGACATTAAAAGAGCAGAGCTGATGCAACCAGCCACTTCTACATACATACATGAATAAAAAGTAAAAGAAACATATACACTGTGGTGGCTTTTGCGGTGTCCCACGCCATCGTCTGCTGGGGTGAAGGGAGCTTGGCCAGAGACGGGAGCAGACCCAACAAAGCAACCAAGAGAGCCGACTCCACCCTCGGCCGCCGACCAAGTCTCGGCCAGTGTCCAGTCCGCATGGATGAGTGAGGATACGTCCAAGGAGACCGAGGTGTCCGATACCTGCTCATTCAGCCAAGACACTGTGAAGCTTTTCCGTCCCGGCGCTCAGTGCTAGCTCCGCAGTCCTGTCTCTTCATCTGCATCTCCTCCAGTCTCTCCAAACGGACTCTGGTGTGGCAGAAACCCAGCAGCTGGTCTCCATGGCCAAAAGGCTCTCGGGAGGCAGATCCAGAAGTTCACAAAAAAGCACCGCAGAAGTCACGAAAGTGCCATCCCTTGTCACACAGTCCCAAAAGGTCCGGACCAAAAGGCAAAAAAAAAAATATATATATATATATATATGTATATATATAAACATGAAAAGAAGAGGGAAACACAAAAGGATGACACAAGAGCACAGAGTTCCTGCCAACAGCAGCCACTACAGGGTCACCATCTTGGGGGAAAAAAATAAAAAAAATTGCAGCATACCAGCTACAACAACACACAAATCATAAAAGTTTCCTAAAGGAAAATGTTCATATTTAAATAAGTAGAGTAAATAAATCATAAACAGGATTTTACAGTTTAAATGCAAATGTTGATGCTCCTCTTAGACACTGTTCTTTGTTCTCTTTCGGGTGTACAAGCAGCTGTCATGTTTGTATGTAAGTGTTTTACAGCTGTGTTTATTTTTTTCATGAGTTTTTGTATTGCTTCGCTGATGTACCGTATGGTTTTGACATCTTGAAAGTCAATGTGGGGACTGATGAGATCCTCAGAGACAGAACAGCGGCAAACAGCTTCCCGCCAAGAAAAAGAAGAGGGCCAAGAAAAAAGTGTCGGCCGCCAAGGGCAAGAAGAGCGACGCCCAAGCAGGACACTCCTCGTCCAGCCCCAAGAAGTCCAGAGCGGGGAGCAAGTCCAAGGCCATCGTCATGGACTCTAGCACAGACGACGAGAAACATGACGAGGAAGAGAAGTTGACGGCGAGGGACAAGTGGTCGGAAAAAGAGGAAGAGTCGTTGGAAAAAGAGTTGAAAACATACCTGCAGGACTAAGTGTGCACTTGGATCTTCAATCCGCCAAACTCTTCCCACATGGGAGGAGTGTGGGAAAGACTAATTGGCATCACGCGCCGTATCCTGGATGCATTGCTCCTTAAGGAGGGAGGCTCTCACCTTTCTCATGAGGTGCTCACCACTCTCATGGCTGAGGTCATGGCAATTATAAACGCAAGACCTCTCATTCCAGTTTCAACTGACCCAGAGATGCCAGCAATACTAACACCTGCAACCTTGCTGACACTGAAGAGAGACGTCATATCTGCACCGCCAGGAGACTTCAACGTGAAAGACATCCACTCGCAACAATGGCGGCAAGTCCAATCTCTCTCTGATAGATTCTGGAAGCGATGGAAACAAGAATACCTGTCAACCATACAAACTAGGAGAAAATGGTATGCAGAAAGGCCTAACCTGCAAATTGGAGACCTAGTACTACTGAAAGACGGCCAGGTGAGAAGAAATGAATGTCCCACTGGACTCATCGTCAAGTCTATCAACAGCCATGACAACAAAGTAAGAAAAGTAGATGTTAAGATCATCCGACAAGGTACTCCAATAATCTACACTAGACCTGTTTCAGAGGTTGTGTTGCTCCTTCGTAAAGAGACTGTATAGTGGTATAAAACATTATACCAAGCGGGGAGTGTTATGCCCGTTTGATTGTGGACTATTACTGACACCTTGTGGCGATGGGAAATGCTGCGCGTCATTAGTTTGGGCACTTCCGGTTTACTTTGGGCACTTCCGGTTTACGATGTTCGTCTAGTTCATAAACAATAAGAAGTAGTCGAGTTGTGTTAACTCTTACAAGCCTTGGAAAAGATAAGTCTGTAAGTAAACTGTTTAACTTGTTTATGTAACTCAATACTAAGGTGGAAAGTTGCTAAGTTTGATAGTAAGATGTGTATTGAAAAACGATTTTTGGGCACTAATTTAATGAATGTTTGAGGATTTAAAATGGCTGCTGGTCGCATATTTCCACCATCGAAATAGTTTCAACACTCAGCAGTATTTGTTTGGCGATAATGCTGTATATTTTTGTGAAGCTAATGTTTAGATATTGTGCATAATATTTCAGTATGTTAATTGAATCATATAGCTTATACATTGTCATTGTGTGTATTTCAGTTTTACAATAATAAAAAATAAAAGTTAATAAATAAAAAGAAAAGTTATTTTTCAATTTCGTTTTCGCTATCTGCTTCCATACTCCAACCATCCCTTTCAATACATGCGTAATCTGTTGAATCGCTTAAGCCGCTGAAATCCGAGGCTAAATCCGAGCTAATGTCGCTATATCTTGCTGTGGTAACCGCCATGTTGTTTGTATTGGCATCGCTATGTGACGTCACAGGAAAATGAACAGTGGCTTCGCACATAGCCAAAATCAAGCACTTTAAAGGTTTTTTTAGGGATATTCCAGGACGGGTAAAATTTTGAAAAAAACTTCGAAAAATAAAATAAGCCACTGGGAACTGTTTTTTATTGGTTTTAACCCTTCTGAAATTGTGATAATGTTCCCCTTTAAGAAAGTCAGTGATTTCACTATAAAAGTGGGTGACATTGTTATCACCAGGAAAGATGAGATCACCTACCTAGGTTCCATTCTAGAAGCTAATCTTTCCTGTGATAAAATGGCAACCAAGGTAATCAAAAAGGTCAACCAAAGAACGAGATTCCTCTACAGAATGTCCTCTCTGGTCAACAAAAGCACCTTGAAGATTCTAGCGGGAACTCTCATTCAACCCTTTTTCGATTATGCTTGCACCTCCTGGTACTCCAGCACCTCCAAAACCCTCAAATCTAGACTCCAAACATCCCAGAATAAGCTAGTCCGGTTACTTCTAGACCTCCACCCCAGATCACACCTCACTCCAACCCACTTCTCCAAAGTGGGCTGGCTCAGGGTGGAGGACAGAGTAAAACAACTTGCACTGAGCCTAGTCTATAAAATCCGCGACACCTCCCTGATACCGAAGTACATGTCCAACTACTTCCTGACCACCATAACCACAACACCAGGGGGAGCTCCACAAACCACGTTAAACCCAGATTCCGATCTAACAAAGGTCTTAACTCATTATCCTTCTATGCCACATCAATGTGGAATGCACTCCCAACAGGTATAAAAGTAAATGCATCTCTATCCTCCTTCAAAACCGCTCTAAAACAACACCTCCAGGCAACTTCAACCCTTTACTAATACCCTCCTCCATTTACATCCCATCTTCCCGGATTATAAATAACCTAATGTAAATAATCAAATGTTCTTCTAATGTATATACTTGTTCTTATGCTATCTGAACTCACTATGTTCTCTGCTGGCTGTACATATCCTACTGTAAGACCTACACTGTTTCAATGTCCACATTTCTCTGTTGATGCAGTTGTTGATGACTGAAGTACTGATATCAACCAAAGCTCCTCATCCCACCCCCAGATTGTAAATAATGTAAATAATTCAATGTATATACTATGATGATTAACCTGTGTGATGACTGTATTATGCTGATAGTATATATTTGTACCATGAATTGATTAACGTGGACCCTGACTAAACAAGTTGAAAAACTTAATGGTGATGTTACCATTTAGTGGTCAATTGTACGGAATATGTACTGAACTGTGCAATCTACTAATACAAGTATAAATCAATCAAGCAATCAAATTCAGAAAATAAAGACTTATACTGTGATTGAAAACAAATGTCTTTAAGGAGTGTAAGATTGTCATGTATGTCCCCTGTGGACGACTGAGGAAGTGCCTGCTCTAAAAAAAATTCTTAATCCCCACTATGTTCTGGGGACGTAAGAGGGCTGACGTCACCAGATCAGATTTCTTCTATTGACTCCGGGGGAGTCAATAGTAGAAAAACAAAAAGGATTACCAGGCGTGTATGGTGAGTCCTGGACGAGTTGAAAGTGGCTGTGTCTGTGAAGGGGTGATGGTGGAGTTAGCTACGTGACGCCCTTCGCCGCGGCTTCCGCCTCTGCCGACGCGTGCGAGGGGGTGAGACGGGGTGTTGCTGGACCCAGTGGAGTCAAGCGGGACTTGGAGACCTCCAAGCCCCAAGATCATCTCGACATCCGGCGCGCCGCGGAATGTCCCAGCCTGCATTGCTTAGGCTAACCTCCACGTTATCCTGTCGAATTCTTCGACTTCCGCTGCGAGAGAAGCTTCATTAACTCGGACTTTACTGTGACATCTTGCTGGCATCGTGGTGAAAAGTTGTTCTCTCGTGGGTGCAGTGGAGGATGGAACACAGCGTGAGGGTAAGGATAATGATTTGTTATACACTACAAAAACAATTTTTGAACAAAAAACACTTGCATTAGGCACTAAAGACAAAACAAACAGAACTAACGTGGAAGATAAAAGGAACAAAAAGCGCTAGTATATAAACTAGGGACAAGCAAACAAACAAAATAGCATGGAAACTAATCGTATAACAAAAAGTCTTTTACCACAATCGGGAAATGCGACATCATCTGTTTTGTGTAGCAAACTAAACTCCGAGAACAAAAGGCAAACAAAGACAGGCATATATAGGGGCAGAAATAATCAACAGTCCGGGGTCTTGTTGTTGTATTTTACGCTTCATAATGCGCCACACATTTTTGATGGGAGACATGTCTGGACTGCAGCCGGGCCAGGAAAGTACCCGCACTCTTTTACTACGAAGCCACGCTGTTGTAACACGTGGCGTGGCATTGTTTTGCTGAAATAAGCAGAGGCGTCCATGATAACGTTGCTTGGATGACAACATATGTTGCTCCAAAACCTGAATGGACCATTCAGCATTAATGGTGCCTTCACAGATGTGTAAGTTACCCATGCCTTGGGCACTAATACACCCCCATACCATCACACATGTGTAAGTTACCCATGCCTTGGGCACTAATACACCCCCATACCATCACACATGTGTAAGTTACCCATGCCTTGGACACTAATACACCCTCATACCATCACACATGTGTAAGTTACCCATGCCTTGGGCACTAATACACCCCCATACCATCACACATGTGTAAGTTACCCATGCCTTGGGCACAAATACACCCCCATACCATCACACATGCTAGCTTTTGAACTCTGCGCCTAGAACAATCCGGATGTTTACTTTCCTCTTTGTTCCGGAGGACACCATATCCACAGTTTCCAAATATAATGTAAAATGTGGACTCGTCAGACCACAGAACACTTTTCCACTTTGCATCAGTCCAACTTAGATGAGCTCAGGCCCAGAGAAGCCGGCGGCGTTCCTGTGTGTTGATAAATGGCTTTCGCTCTGCATAGTAGAGTTTTAACTTGCACTTACAGATGTAGCGACCAACTGTAGTTACTGACAGTGGTTTTATGAAGCGTTCCTGAGCCCATCTGGTTATATCCTTCACACACTGATGTCGGTTTTTGATGCAGTACCACCTGAGGGATCAAAGGTCTGTGATGTCATTGCTTACGTGCAGTGATTTCTCCAGATTCTCTGAACCTTTTGACGATTTTACGGACCGTAGATGGGAAAATCCCTGAATTCCTTTCAATAGCTCGTTAAGAAATGTTGTTCGACAATTTGCTTACAAATTGGTGACCCTCGCCCCATCCTTGTTAGTGAATTACTTAGCATTTCATGGAAGCTGCTTTTATACCCAATCATGGCACCCACCTGTTCCCAATTAGCCTGCACACCTGTGGGATGTTCCAAATAAGTGTTTGATGAGCATTCCTCAACTTTATCAGTATTTATTACCACCTTTCCCAACTACTTTGTTACGTGTTGCTTGCATCAAATTCCAAAGTTAATGATTATTTGCAAAAAAAAAAAAAAAAATGTTTATCAGTTTGAACATCAAATATGTTGTCTTTGTAGCATATTCAACTGAATATCGGTTGAAAATAATTAGCAAATCATTGTATTCTGTTTATGTTTACATCTAACACAATTTCCCAACTCATATGGAAACCGGGTTTGTAGAATTAGCTTTCATTATCTTAGAGGTGAGAAAACAGTTCAGTATGTCAATATAGCAGCATAAGCTAGTTACTTCTGTGATCAATGCGCCGCTAAAAGTAGGTCCTTAATATTAGCGCTTATAATAACAATATCATTAATACTTGGTTAATATTCAGGTCACAAAATGTAAAATGAGTATTGTTGGCAATTTTTGGAAGTTTTTTTGGAGGACTTTGTGGGTCTAATAGAGGAGCTCCCATTGACTCCAATGTTAGCTGATTTTTTGCTCATGATTATTTAATAATTCAAATTCATAAAAGTTTGAAACAAATGTCTTACATAAGGATTGTGAATGATAGGTGACATTTTAAAAAAGTGCAGTTTCCTTTGAATTTGTCAGATAAGTAAACAGCCCTTCAAATTAAATATGTAAAACAATTGAGGTTGTTTATAGATATTATCCACTATGAAGTTACAGTCAAACTAAGCACACAAGGGAAAGTACATGCATATACACATAATGTACACACGTGTAAGAATCATGTTAACCACCAAAATATTGTCTTGTTCTCCTAAATCCAATATCGAGTATCCTTTGGTGAGCTGACCGTATCGTCACACCCTTAGTTAAAAGCACACCATCCCCATGACATGACACTTTCACGAGATGTAGAACAGTAGTCCCACATTTTAGACATACACACACATCTTAAGAATATTAAAATTAAATATATTTGGTGGGCCAAACAAAATGACTCGACGAACCAATGTTTGGTATGGGCGATATGACCTCAAATATATATCCTAATAACAATATGTCACAATATATAATTTGATATATGATTGAGAATAGAATAATTTCAAAACTAGGTACAAAAGCTCCTAATTTGGCAGCTGACATATGCAGTAACATATTGTTCGTTTCTAATAGTATTATTTTGTCAAAACAGTTATTAATAATGTACTTGTTTATTTACTGTTAATATCTGGTTACTTTATTTGAGAAAATAATACTGGAAATGTAATATTTTACTGCATATTTCAGCAACTAAATTAGGAGCCTGTGTAGCCTGTTTTAAAATGGTTCTATCAGTAATTCTAAATGAAATACTGTATCGCAAAATCAATTTTAAACCATATCGTTCATCCATAGTAAAAAGTCCTGTCGTCCTGGTTTTTGTTTCTTTTCCTGTGAATAATGTTGTACAGAGCAGCGTGTTTGTGCGTCACTGAGATTTCAAGACAGTTCATACGATAACTTGTTTTTCCTAAGTGCATGTAAAAGTACTGAATGCGTTGTGTGACTGAGCAGAGATGCTGTGTTTGTCTTGCAGACGTCTGTGAAGAACATCTTCACCCTGAGCAACAGAAGTGGAGCTTCAGGATGCGGACAGAGGAGCCACAGCCCTCCCACATTAAGAAGGAAGAGGAATACCCACTGATACACCATTTTAAAAAGGAAGAGGAGGACCCACTGACACCCCATTTTAAAAAGGAAGAGGAGGACCCACTGACACCCCATTTTAAAAAGGAAGAGGAGGACCCACTGACACCCCATTTTAAAAAGGAAGTGGTGGATCCACTGAGCCCTCACATTAAGGAGGAAGAGGAGGAACACAGCATCAGTCAGCCTAAAAGGTTGGTGGAGTTCCCAGTGACTGGTGTCCCTGTGAAGAGTGAAGATGATGAGGTGAAAGGTGAAAGTGAGGAGAGGGGAGGGGGGGAGCCTCCAAGCAGCAGCTCAACACAACACATGACAACAGAAGCTGATGGAGACCACTGTGGAGGATCACAAGCAGACAAGCTCTTAGCTCCACTATCAGATAGTGAGGACACAACGTCACACTCTCCTGACACTGATGATGAAGACTCTAAAGATGATAAGACATGTCACACTGACAACACTCACTTCACATCTTCTCACTCTCACAAAACCTTTAAATACTATAGTCTTCTGAAAAGACACATAAGAACCCACACTGGAGAAAAACCTTTTTCTTGCTCAGAATGTGGTAAAGGTTTTACACGAAGTCAACATTTGAAAGTACACATGAGAACACACACTAGTGAAAAACCTTTTTCCTGTTCAATCTGTGGTAAAGGTTTTACTGAAAGTAAGAATTTGGACAGACACAAAAGAACACACACTGGTGAAAAACCTTTTTCATGTTCAATCTGTGGTAAAAATTTTACTCGAAGGCAACATTTGAAAACCCACATGAGAATACACACTGGAGAACACACTTTTTCCTGCTCAGAATGTGGTAAAAGTTTTGTAAGAAATCAAAGTTTAAAAGAACACATGAGAATACACACTGGAGTGGAATTTTTTTCCTGTTTAGAATGTGGTAAAAGTTTTGTAAGAAATCACAATGTGAAAGTACACATGAGAACACACACTGGAGAAAAAGCGTTTTCATGTTCAATCTGCGCTAAAGATTTTACTCGAAGGGACGATTTAAAAAAATCACATGAGAATACACAATGGAGAAAAACCTTTTACCTGCTCAGAATGTGGTAAAGGTTTTGTAATAAATAAAAATTTAAAATTACACATGAGAACACACACTGGAGAAAAGCCTTTTTCCTGTTCAATCTGTAGTAAAGGTTTTGCACAAAGTAACCATTTGAAAGTGCACATGAGAACACACACTGGTGAAAAACCTTATGTATGTTCGATATGTGGTAAAGGTTTTACACAAAGACGTAATATGAAAGTACACATGAGAACACACATTGGAGAAAAACCTTTTTCATGTTCAATTTGCGGTAAAGATTTTACTCGAAGGGACCATTTAAAAAAACACATGAGAATACACACTGGAGCAAAAACTTTTTCCTGCTAAAAATGTGGTAAATGTGTTGTAATAAATTGTAGTTTAAAAATCCACATGAGAAGACACCCAGGAGAGAAAGTGTTGAGTTGCAGTGTGTGTGGTGAAAGATTGTCTTCTAAGTACCAGTGTAAGAAACACAAGTGTGCTGGTGAGAACAGCAGCAGCAAATGAAACTGCAGGATTTGAAATAAACTGTCCAGACTTTCATTTTGACTTTCTAACAACATCAGCACATATAACATGTGTGACATTGTTGTTTGTCTAACAATCTGTTTAATATGATTCTAACATTTATAGATTAGAGCAGGGGTGTGCATTATGTCGATCGCGATCGACTGGTCGATCTCGGAGGGTGTGTCAGTCGATCTCAAGCCAGGCATTAAAAAATAGACATAAAAATGAGCAATCATCAATCATACCAAGACTTCACTTTCGTCAGTTGTTTGACATTCTCGGCACCCGAGGATCTTGTGAGATGACGCTGGCTGCTGCGAGCTCATATTCAAGAAAAAAATCACTAACAGGGCGGACGCAGAGAAACACATTTTATTTCTAGAGACTCCGTACCTACTGTCAAAACTCTAAAGACCGACTGCACAGTTCCTGTCTTCACCATAAAAGACCTGTTTCATCCTGCCTGTGCTAACAAAATAAGAGTCTCAGAAAGCTAGCGTGCACAAGCTAGCAAGCTACGGAGTTTGATGCCAATGTATTTCTCCCCCGCCCTCAGCGACCGCTTTCTCACTTGCTTGCCCACCCGCACACTCACTGACGTCACTCACCTGCTGCCAGACATTAAAGGGCCACACACATATGCTACTCTCATAACAAAGTGTTTAAAAAGGAGTATGCAAGTTGGACAAATGAGATGCCAAATCCAACCACTTTCATGTGGTATTGGACAGAAAGGAGGACTTTTTTTTTTCCTCCATTTGAAAATGCGGACGTTATCAGCACCACTGTCTAATTCCAATCAATGCAAGTCATCAGAATCAGGTAATACACCAATTTATATTCTTGTCTTCATGAAAGAAAGGAATCTATTTGTGTTAAACATGCTTGTATTATCATTAAACACCATTAACTTGTTAACAAAAATGTCTCTTTCAGAAATAAATAAATATAAATTATAAATAGGAATGAGGTAGATCTCCTCGACTTGCTCAATTGAAAAGTAGCTCGCCTGCAGAAAAAGTGTGAGCGCCCCTGGATTAGAGACTTCAGATTAGCGATTTTATTTCAGTCAAGTACATGAGTTAATATACACATTTGTGTACTTTAAAATAAACAACAATTTGACTGAAAGGGTGAGAATAAACAGTACATAAAATATGTTACATACAATAAACATTTTATGTGTAGATATATTTATATTTCACTTTTATACTTATTCATAATTGTGTTTTATATGTTTTTATTAAATAATGAAGTGTTACATATTTTATTTTGTAATTGTAGATGATTCCATAGATGAACTCCTTTATATGATGTACATATTTGTTTTACATGTGTTCATACCTTTGCTTTTGAGTACACATAAATCCCTCTTAGTTCATATTTACTGGTTCACATCTGAAACATCTTCTGGACCACTTCTGGAAGCATATTATTATTTACTTTATACATCATTTGAACAGTTGTCTTTTATACAAGATCATTTACTTTTAAAATGTGTGACTTCATGAATCATTTGTTGGTTGTCTATAATCCATTCTATTAATTGTCTTTTTTACTTTCTTGTGTAATATGAATATTGTGGTGTGATTGTTTTATATGTATGTCCCCAGACTTTTATGCAATAAACAATGTATGTTTCAACTGAAGTTGGCTACAATAATTCTAGTTAATATTTGTAAGTATGTATTTTATTCTAGTTAGTATTGCACACCATTGTTTTATTGTTTTCTTTATATGACTTACATGTAGTGTCCAGCTTACTTCATCATCTATATTAACTCCTAAAAATGTGATGACCTTTATTCCTTTCATTTCAATATTATCCATCATAATTTGTGTTTTATATTTTTACAAACTCCAAATATGATAATATTTAGTTGTATTGCAGTTTAGTGACAGTTTATTGATGTGCAGCCATCTTTTTATGGTCAAGTTCTCTCTGGATAAAATAAGATGAGAGTTAAATCAAGCGGTAATGAAGGTGAAGAATGGAAGATTATTATATACATAATTATATATAGTTACACTCAGTAGTGACAATTAGACACTTTCATCCTGTTCATTTGAGCAAAGAAAAAGAGTAAAGTGTAATATTGTAAACAATAGAAGAATGTTAATATCAGCAGTCAATATTCCAACATTGTGAAGCTGAGCTATGGTAAAAAACATATTCAGCATTAAAGGCTTTATGAGAGTGATGTAATTATCAGAATCAGAAATACTTTATTAATCCCCGATGGGAAATTAAAATTTTCAGCACTGTTATAAACATGTGAATATTCAATATTATAATGTATGATATGAATACCATAATAAAATGGTACGTTTGGAGATGTGTAATATTTTTTGTATGAACATCCTGAATGTTTTCATGCTAGAATAGTTTTAATTAGTAGACAGTGAAAACAAATGAGGCAGTAATGATAATAATGGTTTGTTTTAAGCCTGTTTATGAATAATTAAAGATAATTAAGATACCAAAATGTAGCTTACATCCTCAGTGAGCTGAACTCCAGCAGTAAAGATGAGAGAAATAATGTGGAAAGGTCAGAAGTCAAATGTTTCTTCAGGTAATACATGGAGCCTCTGCTGCCACCCAGCGGCCGTTGGAAAGAATGCATACATTTTGTTTTGACCTCCTTAAAGCTGCTTTTTACATTCTGTCCTGTTTGTGTCCAAGTCTGTAGTGTGGGCCATAGGACAGAAGGAGGAAATGTCGTTAATAGACTGTGGAGGGCAGCAATACACCTAAGATGTTCTACTAGTCTGCTGGAAATAGAAAGGAGGAGAAAGCCAGATGGCGTTTGATGGAGAAAGTCTAAACGTGGGCATTATTGTTCTGTATTTTTAATCAGTGCATACATGTAAACATATATGTCCTTTAATAGAGTAAACATCAAAAATAATTGTTTGTATCTGAATGCACTTTGTATTTAACACCACCATTCTTAAATATGTTGTTTGTAAGAATGTGGGTGTTGTTGAGAAGATGATGCAGGTGTTCTGTCCAATTTAGCTAACTGTAAAAATGTTATAGTTATTCTAGTTTATTTGTAAAATAAATTGTTTTCCTATATTATAGTCTCCTCACTTTATCCAGACAGTCATTAGGACAAAAGACCCTGCAAGGACTTTGCCCTTTGAAAAGGGAAACCTATTCACTGTGGCAGGACAGTATCAAGATGAATCCATCACATTTGTATAATCGGCTATGAGGCATTTTATTCTCATTGTACAGCACTTACCTTTGGGCTGATACTGTTGACCAGTTTGACGCGTGCTGAAAGGGAAACTCAGCATGAACTGAAGCCAGCTATCAATCAGAGAAAACAAAATAAAAACAATATAAACAAATAAGGAAATTTGGTTCCAACAGTCAGTTTTCCTCTTTTGGTGCAGTTGACCTTGTTCTTACATTTCTCCTTCCTCCTAAAGTTCCTGTGTTGCCTTTGTGGGCGGAGTTGTGGGACATGCACAGCTGCTTCCAATCGACCCTGGTGCTACTTAAGCAGCACCTTGACAGCTGGATGGCACTCGGCGATTCCATTACACGGGGGACAAGTATGTGATTAAAGGCTATACATATAAAATGAAAGAGACAAGTGGTAGAACAAATGGATGGATGTACAGTAAAGTTCTGTGGGATGATGTACATAATTAACTTTTCCCAAACGTTCCCATGTTTTCTGAAATTGATCATGTTTGAGGAATTCTAAACAAGGGGGATAAATCATGAGCAACTTTAAAAAACACTTGTCATGTGTAGTTTTATAATAAGAAAAGTAGATCATTAAAAACAAAACTATCCTTCATAACCTCACACATATAATGTTGCCATTTTCTCTAATCTACGTATTGCATAAAGGGGACATGCATATATAACAATATTCATTTTGCAAAAGAGAGTAATAAAGATAATTTAAAGAATGGATTATTGAGACACAAAAAAGGATTCATAGTCACACATTTTAAAATTGTATAAAAGACAATTGTTCGTATGATGTATAAAGTAAATAATAATATGCTTCCAGAAGTGGTCCAGAAGATGTTTCAGATGTGAACCAGTAAATATGAACTAAGAGGGATTTATGTGTACTCAAAAGCAAAGGTGTGAAAAAAATGTAAAACAAATATATATATCATATAAAGGAGTTCTTTATAACATCATTAATAATGAAAAATCATTTCTGAATACCTCTATACACAAAAAGTATTTGCAACATGTTTTGTCCTGTTTATTCTCACCTTTACAGTCAAAGTGTTGTGTTCACAATGTTGTATATTAAAACATGTACTTGACTGAAAAAAGGAAATAATCTAAAATAGCTCATCTATAAATGTTAGAAACTATGTACTGATGTTGTTAGAAAGTCAAAATGAAAGTCTGGACAGTTTATTTCAAATCCTGCAGTTTCATTTGCTGCTGCTGTTCTCACCAGCACACTTGTGTTTCTTACACTGGTACTTAGAAGACAATCTTTCACCACACACACTGCAACTCAACACATTCTCTCATGGGTGTCTTCTCATGTGTCTTTTCAAATGCTGACTTTGTAAAACACTTTTACAACATACTGAACATGTAAAAGGTTTTTCTCCAGTGTGTTCTCACGTGTTCTTTCAAATAGTGCCGTTGCGCAAAATATTTACTGCAGATTGAACAGGAAAAAGGTTTTTCTCTAGTGTGTATTCTCATATGCTTTTTGAAATTTTCCCTTCGAGTAAAATCTTTACCGCAGATTGAACATGAAAAGGGTTTTTCTCCAGTGTGTGTTCTCATGTGTACTTTCAAATGTTGACTTTGTGTAAAACCTTTACCACATTCTGAGCAAGAAAAAGGTTTTTCTCCAGTGTGTGTTCTCATGTGTCTTTTCAGAAGACTATAGTATTTAAATGTTTTGTGACTGAGAGAAGATGTGAAGTGAGTGTTGTCAGTGTGACATGTCTTATCATCTTTAGAGTCTTCATCATCAGTGTCAGGAGAGTGTGACGTTGTGTCCTCACTATCTGATAGTGGAGCTAAGAGCTTGTCTGCTTGTGATCCTCCACAGTGGTCTCCATCAGCTTCTGTTGTCATGTGTTGTGTTGAGCTGCTGCTTGGAGGCTCCCCCCCTCCCCTCTCCTCACTTTCACCTTTCACCTCATCACCTTCACTCTTCACAGGGACACCAGTCACTGGCATCTTGGTGACATCAACCTCCTCCAGTCCTTCAAGATGCTCTCCCTGCTGACTGATGCTGTGCTCTTCCTCTTCCTCTTGAATGTGAGGGGTCAGTGGGTCCTCCTCTTCCTTTTTAATGTGAGGGGTCAGTGGCTCTTCCTCTTTAATTTGAGAGCTCAGTGGGTCCTCCTCTTCCTCCTTAATATGAGGGCTCAGTGGATCCACCGCTTCCTTTTCAAAATGGGGTGTCAGTGGGTCCCCCTCTTCCTCTTTAAAATGGCTTATCAGTGGCTCCTCCTCTTTCTTTTTAAAATGGGGAGTCAATGGGTCCTCCTCTTCCTCTTTGATGTGAGTGGTCAGTGGGTCATCCTCTTCTGCTTTAAAATGGGGGATTAGTGGGTGTTCCTCTTCCTTTTTAATGTCGGAGGGCTTTGGCTTCATCCTAAATATATAAATATATAATATATAAACTATCAGACTGCATGGTGGGTAGTAGTGGCTTTCAGTAGGCCTTTAAGTCAGGACTTTGGCAAGGCCATTCTAAAACCTTAATTCTAGCCGGATTTAGCCATTCCTTCACCACTTTTGACGTGTGTTTGGGGTCATTGTCCAGTTGGAACACCCAACTGCGCCCAAGACACAAAGTCTGGGCTGATGATTTTAGTTTTTCCTGAAGAATCTGGAGGTAATCCTCCTTTTTCTTTGTCCCATTTGAAGCACCAGTTCAATTAACAGCAAAACAGGCCCAGAGTACAATACTACCACCACCATGCTTGACGGTAGGTTGGTGTTCCTGGGATTAAAGGCCTCACCTTTTTTCCTCCAAATATATTGCTTGATATTTAGGCCAAACAGCTCAATTTTTTGTTTCATCTGACATCACATGGACAAAGATAAGACCTTCTGGAGGAAATGTCTGTGGTCAGATGAAACAAAAAGTGAGCTGTTTGGCCACAATACCCAGCAATATGTTTGGAGGCGAAAAGGTGAGGCCTTTAATCCCAGGATTCCTGTCATCAAGCGTGATGGTGGTATTGTTATGCTCTGGGCCTGTTTTGCTGCCAGTGGAACTGCTGCTTTACATCGAGTGAATGGGAAAATTAAAAAAAAGAGGATTTGTTCCAAATTCTTCAGGACAAGCTATAATCATCAGCCCAGAGGTTGGGTCTTGGGCGCAGTTGGGTGTTCCAACAGGACAATGACCCCAAACACACGTCAAAAGTAGTAAAGGAATGGCTAAATCAGACTAGAATTAAGGTTTTAGAATGGCCTTCCCAAAGTCCTGACTTAAACGTGTGGACAATGCTAAAGAAACAAGTCCATGTCAGAAACCCAACACATTTAGCTGTACTGCACCAATTTTGTCAAGAGGAGTGGTCAAAAATTCAAGCAGAAGCTTGTGGATGGCTACCAAAGGCACCTTATTGCAGTGAAACTTGCCAAGGGTCATGTAAGCAAATATTAACATTGCTGTATGTACACTTTTGACCCAGCACATTTGCTCACATGTACAGTAGACCCATAATAAATTCATAAAAGAAGCAAACTCCATGAAAGTTTTTAGTGAGCAACAAGTATGTGCTCCAATCACTACATCACAAACACATAAGGGTTGTAGAAATGATTGCAAACTGAAGTCAGCCATGACATGATGTTCTTTACAAGTGTATGTCAACTTTTGAGCACGACTGTACATGAAGACAGACACACTAAATGGATTGCGCTCTCTATTTTGCTCATTTCAGAGACTCTGGGCATAAGTTAAGTAGATGAGGTTTGCACATGTTTTAATACACACAAATCTTTAGTACAAAACCCCGTTTCCATATGAGTTGGGAAATTGTGTTCGATGTAAATATAAACGGAATACAACGATTTGCAAATCCTTTTCAAGCCATATTTAGTTGAATATGCTACAAAGACAACATATTTGATGTTCAAACTCATAAACTTTGTTTTTTTGTTGCAAATAATCATTAACTTTAGAATTTGATGCCAGCAACACTTGACAAAGAAGTTGGGAAAGGTGGCAATAAACACTGATAAAGTTGAGGAATGCTCATCAAACACTTATTTGGAACATCCCACAGGTGTGCAGGCTAATTGGGAACAGGTGGGTGCTATGATTGGGTATAAAAGCAGCTTCCATGAAATGCTAAGTATTTCACAAACAAGGATGGGGTGAGGGTCACCAATTTGTAAGCAAATTGTCGAACAGTTTTAGAACAACATTTCTCAACGAGCTAATGCCAGGAATTTAGGGATTTTACCATCTACGGTCTGTAAAATTATCAAAAATTTCAGAAAATTTGGAGAAATCACTGCACGTAAGCGATGATATTACGGACTTTTGATCCCTCAGGCGGTACTGCATCAAAAAACGACATCGGTGTGTAAAGGATATCACCACAGGGGCTCAGGAACACTTCATAAGACCACTGTTAGTAACTACAGTTGGTCGCTACATCTGTAAGTGCAAGTTAAAACTCTACTATGCAAAGCCAAACCCATTTATCAACAATATCCTGAAATACCACAGGCTTGGCTGGGCCCGAGCTCACCTAAGATGGACTGATGCAAAGTGGAAAAGTGTTCTGTGGTCTGACGAGTCCACATTTCAAATTATATTTGGAAACTGTGGACGTGTTGTCCTCCAGAACAAAGAGGAAAATAACCATCTGGATTGTTATAGGCGCAAAGTTGAAAAGCCAGCATGTGTGATGGTATGGGGGTGTATTAGTGCCCAAGGCATGGGTAACTTACACATCTGTGATGGTATGGGGGTGTATTAGTGAACAAGACATGGGTAACTTACACATGTGTGATGGTATGGGGGTGTATTTGTGCCCAAGGCATGGGTAACTTACACATGTGTGATGGTATGGGGGTGTATTAGTGAACAAGACATGACTAACTTACACATGTGTGATGGTATGGGGGTGTATTAGTGCCCAAGGCATGGGTAACTTACACATGTGTGATGGTATGGGGGTGTATTAGTGCCCAAGGCATGGGTAACTTACACATGTGTGATGGTATGGGGGTGTATTAGTGCCCAAGGCATGGGTAACTTACACATGTGTGATGGTATGGGGGTGCATTAGTGCCCAAGGCATGGGTAACTTACACATGTGTGATGGTATGGGGGTGTATTAGTGCCCAAGACATGGGTAACTTACACATGTGTGATGGTATGGGGGTGTATTAGTGCCCAAGGCATGGGTAACTGAATGGGAAAGAATTCCACTTTCAAAGCTTCAACAATTAATTTCCTCAGTTCCCAAAGGTGCCCTGTGATGAGGTGGCGACTTGTCCAGGGTGTACACCGCCTTCCGCCCGATTGTAGCTGAGATAGGCGCCAGCGCCCCCCGCGACCCCAAAAGGGAATAAGCGGTAGAAAATGGATGGATGGAGTTCCCAAAGGTTTATTGAGTGTTGTTAAAAGAAAAGGTGATGTAACACAGAGGTGAACATGCCCTTGCCCAACTACTTTGGCACATGTTGAAACCATGAAATTATAAGTTAATTATTTTTTCCCCCAAAAAAACAAAGTTTATGAGTTTGAACATCAAATATGTTGTCTTTGTAGTGCATTCAATTGAATATGGCTTGAAAATGATTTGCAAATCATTGTATTCCATTTATATTTACATCTAACACAATTTCCCAACTCATATGGAAACAGGGTTTGTAGATCAGGCCCTTGATGTTCTTTATCATGAGCACTCATCAAAAGTTGGCTGTGATACTTTCTATTGCGTGCGCTTACACCAGTATCAAGGAGGGAAGCTTTTATTTCCCTGCTAAACTTGTAACAGGTGTCTACATCACACCTTCAAACAGCAAGTTTGCAAGTTAACCCTTACAAAGATACCAACAATCCAGAATGTAACAGAAGGTCAATATTATATTGAATATGGCTGACATAAAGGTGTATAACAAAGATGAATAAATGATATTAATAACTTCAACTTACAAAGTGTGTGAGTGATGCTTCTTCACCACTGCTTTATTGTTCTGGTTTCCAAGAAAGAGAAGATGTTTTACTTAGCAGCTGGATGGTATTGGGCTGAAATGAAAGAGAAAGCAGGTGAAATTCACATCTCATGAATGACAGCAGATACTTTTGTGTCCCTCACCTTGTCTGCTTGGGCGACGCTTGATGATGAAGATGAAGATGATGATGGGGGTGGGGGCCGCCAGGAGGAGCACCACAGCCAGCGTGGCAGTGACGCTCACGTTGCCTGTTGGTATGGTATGATTGATTTGTTTGACAAGTCACATCAGGTGCTTCCATTGACACTATTCAACATGTCCTAGATGTGTCTTTCTCACCTTCATGGCTTGCTTCTTCTCTCCAGCTTGGTGACCAGGTCCTCCTTCACGCCAGACAGCTGGAACACACATTCCTACTTGCCCTCCACCTCCACCCACATCTGGAAGGTTCCGTCGTGGTTGAGGAGCAGCTCTCCGTGCTCCACCTCCTCCATCTGCTCGCCATCTTTCCTCCAAAACAAGTGGGCTCGGTCGGGGTAGAAACCTGTCGCCGTGCAGCTGACCGGAGAGGATGGACTCTTCTGGAGGAGGAACACCTTTGGAAGCTCTGCCCAGGAAGTCACGTGTGAATGGAGAATGACGTGGAGAGAAGATGGAGGTAAAGATGGAGAGAAATGGAGAGAATGGAGGAATAGATGTAGAGAATAGAAGCGAATAAAGGTAAAGATGGAGAAAAAAGGAGAAAACGGAGGTAAAGATGGAGAGAAAAGGTGAGAATGAAGGTAAGGATGGAGCAAATAAAAGGTAAAGAAGGAGAAAATGCAGTTAAGATAGAGAAAAAAGGAGAGAATAGAAGTAAAAAGAAAGAGAAAAGGAGAGAATGGAGGGTATTATGGAGAGAAGAGGCAATAATGAAGATAAAGATAGAGAGAAAAGGAGGAAAGGGAGAATGAAGGTAAAGATGGAAAGAATGGAGGTAAAGATGTATAAGGCTTGAAAAAAAATGATCCTCTTGGATCACATTTTTCAGGGCCTTACTTGGCACCAAAACTCTCCAAATCTTGCAAGCAAAAAAATGATTTAGTTTAGGAGCCCCGAGGCCAAACATCAAATATTAACTCTTGAAAATGTGAATGATTGTGCCCCTCGCCCCAGATTCACGTATCGCCACCAACATCACCAGCGGCGTCTATCATGACAGGAGGAACGTAAAAGTCTCAAGAAGCCATATTTGAAAGCCAAAAGGAAGTCAGCCATTTTGGTTTCCATCAGCCATGTTGAAGTCAAAAAGGGGTGGTACTTGAACAAACTCCTCCTCGGGACTTTGACCAAACTTTGACCTGATGGCTCGCCACACAACTTGACACATTTATATCTCGGCTCCACAAACTGAGATTGTACTCAGAGTTGGTACAAATGATGATGATGACACCCTGTCGTGCAGAATGGGTCAGTACCTGTTGGTACCCATTGGTGGTGGGCGGAGCCTGGCGGCCAAAACTGCCCCTCGCCATCAACCATCAAGTTGTCTTTACTTCTCTTTAGATGATGGGATCTCCTTGCAAACTGATATGAGACCTTTAATTCGGGGTCTGATCATGACTAGTCATTGATATCGACACAAACATCGCCCCCTTGTGGTGGAACATTTTAACAGTCATAACTTCCTTCCACATTCTCCAATCTTCCTGTTTTGTTTATTTATGGTGGGTCGAGATCATAGTCATTCAACATCCTGTACGCAAATACAAAATGACTTTTTCATACTCGGCACATTTTCTAACAGAATCTTGTTAATATGCTCAATAAGGTTCTATTCAAATGTAATACAAGTAATACGTAAGACTTTATTATCACACTTAAGTAGATAAGTTTCCAGGTGAAAAAGATGCCACCTCACTAAAAAGATTATTGTTTAACTATTTATTTTCCATGCATTAATTTAGATCCAGAACAAACATTGTTATATATCTTATTATATTATAATCATTACTATAATTGAATGTAAGTTTGTGTAAAATATTTTCACACAACAAAGTGTGAATACATGTTGTAATGTGTGGTGTCGAATTAAAATTGATGTAATACAATTAGGTATGGCAAATGCATTTTGTTTACTTGCCAACTATTCAAATTATATTTAATATACATATTTAAATAATGTCATGTAATAGGACTTCAACATTATTTATGTTAATGAAATAGTTTATTTGCTAACCAGTTCTACTTCTGATTATCTTTTTTTTTTTTATTGAACAATTAAAAATACATAAACAATGTTTAGACACATTAAGGTACTTTCAATACAATATGAGTCAGTGTTTTTTTAATATTTTACTCAGCAATATAATAAACATCACATTAAATCCAATCCTCCGACAAACAAAACCCGTCAAAGAAAGTAAAAGTAAATATGAGAGACCATACCAATAAAATTAAATTTAAAAATATAAATAAATAATAAACTTGTGCTTGAACATACTTATTTAAAACCACTTAAATTATTTCAGTAAATATAATAATTTAAGTGTTTTTTCTATTTTGTACAATCTTCCAAGACTGAATTAATAAATTGAAATCATTAACACAATGTTAGAATTTGTATTTCACTTTAAGAAGAGACTTTTGTTTATGAGAGCAAATGTTTCACACTTTATAAACATTGAAATTAATTCACGACACGATTCACGCATGCGCGAAGATCACGTCACTTCCTGGACTTACAATTGGTTTTATGACGGAGGTCCTGCGACATCACGTTCTGTGATATTTGAATGTTTTATTAATGTTTTGTATAGAAATAGATTATCTAGGAGTAAACGGGAACAACAATAAAAACACGTGGAAGGGTACATTTAAATAAATCAGGCAGTAATATCGCTACATTTTCTAGCACTTTCACTCTTGTCATTGCAATGAATGTCGCACGGGGGCGCCACTGAACCCCAACATTAAAGCTTTGTTTGATATACTTTGAATTTATTTTTGAAAAACAAGACACTCTTTTACATCACGTTGTATTTCAAATAAATATTACAGGTTATAAAAGCATGGTAACAGTGACAGCAGGCAATATCTTATATAGAGCTACCTCTTCGTCCGCTCGGCTGTGACGTCATTCCCAGCTTCCGGGGAAAACAGAAGACATCAGAAAGAGCACATCGAAGGAGAAAGACGCTAATAAGTCAGTCCTATTATTTGTTCTCCAGTTTGAAATATTTTTGTCTTATAAAATACATATTTGATTCTTTATTTAAGGATAAAGTGCTAGATGCACTGTGCCGCTTCTGGTGCTATCTTTGCTTGTTAGTTAGCTTAGCTCGCTAGTTAGCTTAGCTTGTTAGCTGCTAACAAAGAGACGCGCACGTTATCAACACATCGCTAAGTAGAGATCAAGTGATTGATTGATTGATACTTGTATTAGTAGATTGCACAGTACAGTACATATTCCGTACAATTGACCACTAAATGGTAACACCCGAATAAGTTTTTCAACTTGTTTAAGTCGGGGTCCACGTTAATCAATTCATGGTAAGTGTGAGTAAAGTGTTGTGATTGTGTGAAAATGTGCCAAAGAACCATAGCAAAGTATGAGGAGGAACTCACACAGTACTATGTAGAAAGTAGCATTTAAAGTACAAAAATACTGCAGGAAAATAAATGAAAATATAATTTCAAATGGGTAAAAGGCTATGTATATTCTTAGTTATAAGTAGCCGCAACCTGTATATTTTCTTTTGGATAAGGACTTCCACATATTGGTGGTATAGCAGGCAAACAAATTAGAACCTTTTATTGAGTTAAATCTGGGTTGAATGTGATTTTTACAACTACCTTTGGTGTTATAATGGTGAATATATTTTGAAGTATCTAGACAGGTACATGGGTATTTTAGTGGTATGGTGTATCTTGTACACCAGACCAACTGCAAGAAGATGTACTCTGTCGGCCACCAAGAGCCTCCCCATGTTAAGGAAATGGTTGGCGGAAAGGTGAGCCCGAGATGGACGGTTGAGTAGAAGCCCAATCATTTTGTTTTGGGCTGTCTAGAGTTGGTTTTTCAGGGCTTTTAAGGCGTCACGGTACCAAACATGAACTCCGTAGTCAAAGTGAGATTAAATGAGTGCTTGTGTTAGAGTCTTAAAGGGGAACATTATCACCAGACCTATGTAAGCATCAATATGTACCTTGAGGTTGCAGAAAAAAGACCATATATTTTTTTAACCGATTTCCAAACTCTAGATGGGTGAATTTTGCTGAATTAAACGCCTTTTTATTATTCGCTCTCAGAGTCAATAATAGAGGGAATCAATCTGCAATTTTCTCAATCGCATTACAAACACCGAGTCAAATCAGCTCTGTTATTTTCCATTTCTTCGACAGTTTTCCGTACCTTGAAGACATCATGCCTCGTCAGTGTGTTGTCGGAGGGTGTAACAACACCAACAGGGAGGGATTCAAGTTGCACCACTGGCCCAAAGATGCCAAAGTGGCAAGAAATTGGACGAAATTTGTTCAAAATACGAGGGTGTGGGGAAAGCCGACGAAATGGTCAGTGGTTTGTTCCGCACACTTTACCGACGACAGCTATGCTACGACAGAGATGGCAAGAATGTTTGGATATCCACTGACACTCAAAGCAGATGCATTTCCAACTATAAAGTCAAATAAATCTGCCGCCAGACCCCCATTGAACGTGCCGAAGTGTGTGAGCTATTCAGGGACAAAGGAACTTGATAGCACGGCAAGCAGTTTGTTCCGGCAGATGAGCGAGCTAAACCCCCTGGATGTCTTGGCTCACACCGCTTCTACCGAAGATGATCAAGTGAAGAATATGGGCCCTAGTTTCCCTGGCCTGCTGACATCAACTCCAAAACTGGACAGATCAGCTTTCAGGAAAAGAGAGCGGATGAGGGTATGTCTACAGAATATATTAATTGATGAAAACTTTATTCATTACTCGCGGTTTTACGTAAATAAATATACTTAAACTGTGTTTACCAATAATTTAGCTTAAAAACATTTATTTTTTTCAATCATTCGAGTACATTCGGGTAGTCTTGTGTAATGCAGTATTTTGTGTCTATTTAGGTATGGTTAACCTGAGTGAAGTCTCCCCATTATTTTGTTACAGGTGTTACAGGACATTTTTTCGAACTCTTATCGACATTCCACTGAAGAGGATGATTATCAAACTTTTTCAAGAGCGGATATTGGAGTTCAGATATACCCTGATGTGAAGTCTAAAGGTAACAATTAATGTTCGAGTACGCTGTGGAATACTCTTGATACTGGAGATGGCAAATAGTACGATTAAAATACTTATCACAATGATAAATTTATATTTCACAGGTGTCCAGGTATTTCTACCCACCAGCGGGGTGATCCTGTTATGTAAGAACTAGGGTTGTACGGTATACTGGTATTAGTATAGTACCACGATACTAATTAATCATATTGGGTACTATACCACCTCTAAAAAGTACTACTTCTATGAGTACAGCAATGTTTTTAGGCATCACATCTTCTTTCATTTAAAAAAAAAAAGAATATTATGTTTATAAACTCAGAAAATATGTCTCTGGATACATGAACACTTGAATATGACCGATGTATGATCATGTAACTACCTTGTATCAGATTGATACCCATATTTGTGGTATCATCCAAAACTACTGTAAAGTATCCAAACAACAGAAGAATAAGTGATTATTAAATTTTAACAGAAGTGTAGATGGAACATGTTGTAACAGAAAATAAGAAGATATTAACAGTAAATGAACAAGTAGATTAATAATCCATTTTCTATCACTTGTCTTTTGTAATTTTGACATAAAAATAGAATATAAATGACACAATATCCATCCATCCATCCATCCATCCATCCATCATCTTCCGCTTATCCGAGGTCGGGTCGCGGGGGCAACAGCCTAAGCAGGGAAACCCAGACTTCCCTCTCCCCAACCACTTCGTCTAGCTCTTCCCGGGGGTTCCCGAGGCGTTCCCAGGCCAGCCGGGAGACATAGTCTTCCCAACGTGTCCTGGGTCTTCCCCGTGGCCTACTACCGGTTGGACGTGCCCTAAACACCTCCCTAGGGAGGCGTTCGGGTGGCATCCTGACCAGATGCCCGAACCACCTCATCTGGCTCCTCTCGATGTGAAGGAGCAGCGGCTTTACTTTGAGTTCCTCCCGGATGGCAGAGCTTCTCACCCTATCTCTAAGGGAGAGCCCCGCCACACAGCGGAGGAAACTCATTTCGGCCGCTTGTACCCGTGATCTTGTCCTTTCGGTCATGACCCAAAGCTCATGACCATAGGTGAGGATGGGAATGTAGATCAACCGGTAAATTGAGAGCTTTGCCTTCCGGCTCAGCTCCTTCTTCACCACAACGGATCGGTACAACGTCCGCATTACTGAAGACGCCGCACCGATCCGCCTGTCGATCTCACAATCCACTCTTCCCTCACTCGTGAACCAGACTCCTAGGTACTTGAACTCCTCCACTTGGGGCAGGGTCTCCTCCCCAACCCGGAGATGGCATTCCACCCTTTTCCGGGCGAGAACCATGGACTCGGACTTGGAGGTGCTGATTCTCATTCCGGTCGCTTCACACTCGGCTGCGAACCGATCCAGCGAGAGCTGAAGATCCCGGTCAGATGAAGCCATCAGGACCACATCATCTGCAAAAAGCAGAGACCTAATCCTGCGGTTACCAAACCGGAACCCCTCAACGCCTTGACTGCGCCTAGAAATTCTGAGCTGCAACCTTATCGTGGTAGAGGAGTTTGCGTGTCCCAATGATTCTAGGAACTATGTTGTCCGGGGGCATAAATCCCCCTGGTAGGGTCTCCCAAGGCAAACAGGTTCTAGGTGAGGGATCAGACAAAGAGCAGCTCGAAGACCTTTATGAAGAAGAAAAACATGGCCCCAGATTTCCCTCGCCCGGACGCGGGTCACCGGGGCCCCCCTCTGGAGCCAGGCCCGGAGGTGGGGCAACATGGGTCACCACCCATAGCAGGGGCCATAGAGGTCGGGTGCAATTTGATCTGGGCGGAAGCCGAAGGCAGGGCACTTGCCGGTCCGATCCTCGGCTACAGAAGCTAGCTCTTGGGACGTGGAACGTCACGTCACTGGGGGGTAAAGAGCCTGAGCTAGTGCGCAAAGTCGAGAAATTCCGGCTGGATTTAGTCGGACTCACTTCGACGCACAGCAAGGGTTCTGGAACCACTTCTCTCAAGAGGGATTGGACCCTCTTTCACTCTGGCGTTGACGGCAGTGAGAGGCGACGGGCTGGGGTGGCAATTCTTGTTTCCCCCCGGCTCAAAGCCTGCACGTTGGAGTTCAACCCGGTGGACGAAAGGGTAGCCTCCCTCCGCCTTCGGGTGGGGGGACGGGTCCTGATGGTTGTTTGTGCTTATGCACCAAACAGCAGTTCAGAGTACCCACCCTTTTTGGGAAGACTTGAGGGAGTACCGGAACGTGCTCCCCCGGGTGATTCCCTTGTCCTACTGGGGGACTTCAACGCTCACGTTGGCAACGACAGTGAAACCTGGAGAGGCGTGATTGGGAAGAATGGCCGCCCGGATCTGAACCCGAGTGGTGTTTTTTTATTGGACTTTTGTGCTCGTCACAGTTTGTCCATAACAAACACCATGTTCAAACATAAGGGTGTCCATATGTGCACTTGGCACCAGGACACCCTAGGCCGCAGTTCCATGATCGACTTTGTAGTTGTGTCATCGGATTTGCGGCCTTATGTTTTGGACACTCAGGTGAAGAGAGGGGCGGAGCTTTCTACCAATCACCACCTGGTGGTGAGTTGGCTGCGATGGTGGGGGAGGATGCCGGACGGACCTGGGAGGCCCAAACACATTTTGAGGGTCTGCTGGGAACGTCTGGCAGAGTCTCCTGTCAGACAAAGTTTCAATTCCCACCTCCGGAAGAACTTTGAACATGTCACGAGGGAGGTGCTGGACATTGAGTCCGAGTGGACCATGTTCCGAACCTCTATTGTCGAGGCGGCTGATTGGAGCTGTGGCCGCAAGGTTGTTGGTGCCTGTCGTGGCGGTAATCCCAGAACCCGTTGGTGGACACCAGCGGTGAGGGATGCCGTCAAGCTGAAGAAGGAGTCCTATCGGGTCCTTTTGGCTCATAGGACTCCGGAGGCAGTGGACAGGTACCGACAGGCCAAGCGGTGTGCAGCTTCAGCGGTCGCGGAGGCAAAAACTCGGACATGGGAGGAGTTCGAGGAAGCCATGGAAAACGACTTCCGGACGGCTTCGAAGCGATTCTGGACCACCGCCCGCCGCCTCAGGAAGGGGAAGCAGTGCACTATCAACACCGTGTATGGTGCGGGTGGTGTTCTGCTGACCTCAACTGCGGATGTTGTGGATAGGTGGAAGGAATACTTCGAAGACCTCCTCAATCCCACCAACACGACTTCCTATGAGGAAGCAGTGCCTGGGGAATCTGTGGTGGACTCTCCTATTTCTGGGGCTGAGGTCGCTGAGGTAGTTAAAAAGCTCCTCGGTGGCAAGGCCCCAGGGGTGGACGAGATCCGCCCGGAGTTCCTTAAGGCTCTGGATGCTGTGGGGCTGTCTTGGTTTACAAGACTTTGCAGCATGGCGTGGACATCGGGGGCGGTACCTCTGGATTGGCAGACCGGGATTTTGGTTCCTCTCTTTAAGAAGGGGGACCGGAGGGTGTGTTCCAACTATCGTGGGATCACACTCCTCAGCCTTCCCGGTAAGTTTTATTCAGGTGTACTGGAGAGGAGGCTACGCCGGATAGTCGAACCTCGGATTCAGGAGGAACAGTGTGGTTTTCGTCCTGGTCGTGGAACTGTGGACCAGCTCTATACTCTCGGCAGGGTTCTTGAGGGTGCATGGGAGTTTGCCCAACCAGTCTACATGTGCTTTGTGGACTTGGAGAAGGCATTGGACCGTGTCCCTCGGGAAGTCCTGTGGGGAGTGCTCAGAGAGTATGGGGTATCGGACTGTCTTATTGTGGCGGTCCGTTCCCTGTACGATCAGTGCCAGAGCTT